>NC_053163.1:7763074-8063074 GCF_016835505.1 Polypterus senegalus
TTCCCCTCCCGGGCAGTGCTGGGTATTTCAGGTAGTTAGATGTAAAAGGCTGTAACCATTCTATTTTCACCATGCCATCTTCTAGAAAGGATATGTAATGCTTCCACACTCTTCTCTGAATGTAATTATACTGATTTGTAATATTTATAAAAAAAAAAACTCCCCTAGCTCTGTCTTCCCCATGGATTCATCTATCCATCCACTTTCTAATTCACTTAATCCAGTTTCCCCTTGAGGATTCATACCAGAGTACCAATTTTTTGAGTCAAAGAGGCTGAATCCTTTCGTGGTAGCAGCACTGGTGTCAGGGCCACCATCCATCCATCCATTATCCAACACACAATATCATAAGTACAGGGTCACGGCGGTCTGCTGGAGCCAATCCCAGCCAACACAGGGCGCAAGGCAGGAAACCAACCTCGGGCAGGGCACCAGCCCACCACAATCAAGGCGACCACACACTCTTTAAAAAATACAAGCTCTTTATTGGGCACTTGGCTCTTAACTGGAATGTGTGATCAAACATTTCATTCTAGGAGGCGCTCTTTGCATATGAAATTGGACCTTTGAACTTTCTAAAGGTCCCTAATATGTGGACAAAACAAAGTGAATGTATAATGGGCTACCTAACCGGATACTTGCCTACCAAGAAAGCCTGAAGTTAGCTTGTGTTATCGTATGCAGCAAGAGTCCTTTAGTAATCAGGAACCCAGTCTAGTATTATGCTTTAATGGCTACTTATGAAACCCTTAATGGATCTAAATAGAGAACCTTCATGTTGACAAATCATTTGGGACTCAAAAATGGTTCCCTTACAGTATCACTCCAAGGATCGACTTTGGTACCTTCATTTTTAAGATTGCAGTTTACATTTGTACATACACACTTGCACTGGGCTCTGTAAGCGTAGCCATTTATCTAACCTACACATTTGGGGTGCAAATCCATAAAGACATGAGTAGAAATTGCCAGCTCCCCACAGATAAATAGACAGAACTAACTATTTGTCCCAAGAGGAAATGTAGATGTTCACTGAATTGGCACTTTCTGCTCTTGTCTTTAGGAACTGCGCGATAGCAGCTTTCACTACTGTGCCACCGGAATTGGATTAGGAAAAAGTTAAATACTCGTATATGGAACCCATTCCTGTTTTCTCTGAGGGGAAAAATAGAATTGAAACCCATCATAGTTTTATTACTCAATAACTACCGTACATATCACATGTCTATTTAGTCTACACCATCTATAAAGAAGCGTTCAAAATTTTTTGTTAATTTTACAGATGCCCAATGTACATCCCTCATAACTCTTTACAACTATCAATCCCAGACTCCCTTCTTGTAGCGTATCACCGTTAATGGTTGACGCTGCAGTCATGCTGTGTGCCTTCATTCCCTCAAGTGCCAAAACCTGGAAACAAATGAAGGGTAATTCTACAATTTGGTACATACTACGTAGCAGCATACAAAATCTGATAAACGAGAGGTGACCGTTTAGTCCATCAAGCTTGTTTGTTTAGCTAATAGCTAAGCTGTCCCAATATCTCATCCAGAAACTTCGTAAAGGTTGTCAAGGTTTCTTCTTCAACTCCATGTCTCAGTAGTTTGTTCCAGAGGCCTACAACTTTTTGCGTATAGAAGTACTTCCTGGCTTCATTCTTAAATATCTATCTATCTATCTATCTATCTATCTATCTATCTATCTATCTATCTATCTATCTATCTATCTATCTATCTATCTATCTATCTATCTATCTATCTATCTATCTATCTATCTATCTATCTATCTATCTATCTAAATGCACTTCCCCTTAATTTCCACTGATGTCCTCAAGTACATGATTATGCACTTCCCCTTAATTTCCACTGATGTCCTCAAGTACATGATTCACCATTAAGTTGAACGAATTCTGCTGCATCTACTCTACCAATGCCTGTGAGGATTGTGAAGACCTGGGTGAGGTCCCCACACAGTCTCCTCTGCTTGAGGCTAAAACAGGTTTAATTCTCTGAGTCTGTCACTGTAGGAATTGTCCTTAATTCTGGGATGCACCTGGTTGCTCTTTGTTGATTGCAGTGTCAAGTGCTGTTATGTCTTTTTTGTGGCGTAGTGATCAGAACGGCACACAGTACTCAAGATGTGGCCTCACCAGTGCATCGTATAAACTAAGCATAACATCCCCTGATTTATATTCGAGAGTTTTAACAGTATTACCTAACATCTACCCTTTTGGTTGCTTCTGCACATTGCTTAGATGATTATGTTGTGTCAACACAAACCCTGAAGTCCTTTTCAGACGTTGCTTCCTGTAGCAAAGTATTTGCCATTTTGTATTTTTAATTGACGTTCCTTTCGCCCGTGTGTAGCACTTTGCACTTTTCTTCATTAGACTCCATTTTCCGGGTGTTTATCCAGTCCTGATGCTTGTCCATGTCCTTCTGAACAGTTTTTGCTGACTCCTCAGTGTCTGACATTTTTCCAGTTTTAGTATTGAAATACAGAAGTTTACTAACTATACCGGAACGAATGTCGTTAATATAAAATCCAAAAAAGTAATGGATTAAGGGTGTACCCCTAAGGGACCTCTGCTGATGCCCCTCATTCTCCTCTTATCTGTACTCTTTGTCTCCTGCCGGTTAACCAACTTAAGATCCAGTTTTGTTGGCCATACTACTTGGTCATGTATTAATTACCTACCAAGTAATACATTTTTGAAACAATTCCATTCTTTTTGAATTCCCCTCTAACACAGGCTCTTCTCTGCCAACATAATTTGCAGTTTAACATGTAACACACTTTTGTTTCTGGTGCCAATGTTATTTTGTAAGCCTTCCATTGTTGTCTCTTGATGAGATTCTGTGTGGAGATAATTCAATAAACATAGAAAAAGAAAACCTGTCTAATTTCATCCCTGGATGTGACTGAACCAACGTTAAAAATTTAGGACTTTGAGGAAAATGTACAAACCGATACATAACCCGATTCCTTTACTATCGACTTCATCCGTCAAACATAAAAATATAAAGATATGATTGTCCCAACATAAAATTCAAAATTCCATGATGTTTTCTTCCCTTTGGACATGATTTAAGAACTGGCTTATAACCTGATTCCTTGTCTATCAACTTAAATTCATTTAATATCCTACTTTCACCATTCCACTTTTGGATATTGTTTAAAAAGAAGTCTTGTCTTTGCTGGTAATTATAGATGCATATCTTTCCTTAAGGATCAACATAATTCCCTAATCTTAAAAATGCATAACCATTACACTTTCAGATGTGATTTAACCAACTTTTAAAAAAACAAAAAAGGTTTTCTCTTGGGATGGGATTCAAACATTGATACATGGATTGAATAGAGGGTTAGGTTCCCACAGCCATCAAAATCTGTAATCTTTCACAAAAGACGGCTCAGAATGTTCTGCATAGAATTCTTTATAACAAAACGTTATTTCTGATAATATGCATGTTTCGTAACACAGTGACCGTGAAACAGCCCATAAAGTGCAGTACACAAAGTAAAACTGGTAACATGCAAAACATTTGTGTCTCGTTAGTCATCCCCTACAATTCTGTAATCCTTTGTGCCAACACCTCAATGCTGTTGGACGACGTCAAGACTTGCGAGGTCTTGACATCATCTCCGACACTCGTGTCTTCACAAATGGCGTTGGAGATTGTGAAGGATGCACCCGCTTGAAATAATCCGTCAGCGACGTCTGCTTTGCGTGTCACTTGAGATCCTTAAGGGTGGGGAGGTGAGGTGACGTTTCACCTTGAGGGAGCGATCGCTGATGGGATTGCCAGCCTCGATGACTCTAGTCACTTGGTCACGTGGCCGGCAGCTGCTACCGACAGTCCAGCACAAAATTTATCTAACAACTTTTCTTTTCCTTCTAAGCCGCATAACTGACTTGCACGGTTGAGATTACAGCCTGAATGCCTTGCACTATGCTTTGGGGATATAATTGCAATGCAAAACTTGATTATTTTTTTTTAAATCAAAACAATGGAAATATGCAAAGAATGCATGGGAAGTTTTTTTTCTTTCTATAATGGTACAGTTTTAAAAATAAAGATGCCAGACTGCTGCTTCAGAGCAGTCGAAAGATGAACCATTTTTGGTTCCCAAAACACCCATCCACATGAAGGTTCCAGAAAGAACCCTTATTTATTTAAATCTGTAACTGGATCCATTCAGTAAATAACCTTGAATAGACTGTAACTGGACTGCCAATACTGATGCTCTGTGCAAATGAGAACAGAGCCGACTATACTTCCTGAGAAGGCTGGCGTCCCTCAACATCTGCAATAAGATGCTGTAGATGTTCTATCAGACGGTTGTGGCGAGCGCCCTCTTCTACGTGGTGGTGTGCTGGGGAAGCAGCATAAAGAAGAGGGACACCTCACGCCTGGACAAACTGGTGAGGAAGGCAGGCTCTATTGTAGGCATGGAGCTGGACAGTTTGACATCTGTGGCAGAGCGACGGGCGCTGAGCAGACTCCTGTCAATCATGGAGAATCCACTGAACAGGATCATCTCCAGACAGAGGAGCAGCTTCAGCGACAGACTGCTGTCACCGTCCTGCTAACTGACAGACTGAGGAGACCCCACACTATGCGACTCTACAGTTCCACCGGGGGGGTAAACGTTAACATTATACAAAGTTATTGTCAGTTATACCTGCCTCACACTCTCCAAGTTGCATTTTTTTAACTTGCACTGCATTTTTATCACTCTTTTTTTAATTAATATTGTTTTTTATCAGTATACTGCTGCTGGAGTATGTGAATTTCCCCTTGGGGATTAATAAAGTATCTATCTATCTATCTATCAGATTTGCAAAGTACCAATTGTTTTATGATTTTAAAAGGACTCTTGTTCAGTAGCACAGGCTACGTCAAGGTTTCCGTAATTTGTTGGTGTCCTGCAAGGTGGCCTACCAAACATTAAAGAGTTCAGGTTTCTTCTACATATTAGGAAGTTTTTCAAAGCACAAAGAAACGACTTCATATACAAATTAACCCTTTACAGAAGAATGGTGCTTGGTCGAGTAAATGTTCAACAAGGAACCATACAACCCATTAAAGAATCATAAAGTGCCATTAAAGAACCGGTATTTTTAAGGGTCTAGGGTGAACAAGGGCTGTTGAAGTACCTCATAGGTTAATATCCACTCCTCAAACTTGGCGCATCACACATTCCTTTCATTTTTTTTCTCTACTGTGCACCGCTGCGAAGCCATCGAATTTGCATTGGCAACCGCACACAAGTAAAATTGGTTATTACTAACAAAATCCCAGGAATGCTTGAAGTTGCGTAAATTAACATTGCAAATGTTGAGGGTCGACTGCTATTAATGAAAAAAAATTCTTTCTTGTCCTCGTAATTCAGTAAATGTAAAGGATACGTAACCTATCCGACCTCACTTACCTGTGAAGCAACATAGTTGATGCAGAAAACGTGTAGCCATGAGACCTTCTTCCTTTGGGAAATGATCCACAAATCGACATTGTCTGCTGATGCAACCCTAATTGTAAAGAATGCGTAACATTCTCCGTCTTTTCTCTGGATGTAAGACAGTCAACAAAATAAAAAAAAAAAAAAAACACCTTCAGACACAACTCTCAAGTTAACATGTTTATCGGACTTTGTTTTTGTTATTCGCTAAATGTAAAGAACACTCAACACTTCCAGCTCCTTCACTCGTTGTGGTTTGAGTAGCCTAAAAACACTCCGCTCTTACAATATGGATAAAACTTGGTAAATGTAAGGTTCACCTCACCTTTCCATGTTCATCTGTTGGTGTAACAAAAGCATAATTTTGACATCATATCCAACCAATTAATGCATAACACATTTTATTTGGACAATTTTTTTTTTTACGTAAAGAAAAATCACCTTTCTACCCTTCTCTATGGATGGGATTCGAGTGCCCTGAAAAGTCATACAACCTTTAAGCTGCCGAACATAAAAAAAATGTGCAACCCACCCACTCTGTTTTCTGTTTATGATTCAACCAAAATTAAAAAAAAAAAAAACAAAAAAGAATAAAACACGTACATCTAGTTTTTATATAATTAAATAAACATAAAAGTATGTGGACCTTATACACCTTTCGCTCCATATGATTCTGAAAATGCACTACCTTTACGTTATTGTCTGTAGACACTTTTTAAAATAAAACACGTAAACCCTGTCACTCCTTTGATTATAACATGATACTATATTCTCTTGCACTTTTAGACTATCGTAATTCACCAACAACAAAATATGTAATTTAACTGTATTCTCTGTGGACATAACTCATCAAATTGAAGTAAAACAAAAACTAAACAATCCACTCTGTTGTCGATAAATTCAGGTGATCAGATGTTAAAAGCGTAGCGATGATGGTGTACCAGAGACACACTGACATTCCAAAACTGATTACAAGGTGACCTGCTCGGTTTCAAAAGGAATGGGATCCCGTAACAAAGGTGGCAACAGTTGTAGTTGTTGAAACATTTTGCTGCTTTGTTAAAAAAAAAAAAAAACACTTTGTATCTTGCTGTATTTTATTTTTTAACTATTCTGCCATTTTTTTGTTTCCTTTCTAAAGAGCACCTCAGAAGGTGTGAAAAATGTGAAACGGATGGAAAATGAAAAGTGTGCACCAGCCTCAATTGTGTGATGAGAGCTTCCTTCTTCTTTCTTTATTCCAAACGAGTTGCGATACGAGGGTTTGGGTTTTGAAGAATCGCCGTGTCTGGTGTTGTGTCTTACACCTTATGTGTACATCCAACTGGAAAAAATCCCAAATGTTTTGTTTCCCAGTTTGCTGCTTCCTGATGCAAGAAGATCTATTTTTGACTGCAAACTACTAGAAAGGAAATCCGACTGTGGTACGCAGAAAAACTCAGCACTCCTACTAAATTAAAAGGTGACCTCATTCGGCTTGATGGTACAATTCTGTTTTACTTTCAGCTTTGGGCCTTTACTTTTGATTAGCCCATATATATATATATATATATATATATATATATATATATATATATATATCTATCTATATCTATATATACGTGGACATATCCATACGTATCTATACTGCTATCAGCCATACATGGACAAAATTGTTGGTACCCTTCAGTCAATGAAAGAAAAACTCAAAATGGTCACAGAAATAACTTTAATCTGACAAAAGTAATATTAAATAAAAATTCTATGAAATTTAACCAATGAAAGTCAGACATTGATTTTCAACCATGCTTCAACAGAATTATTTAAAAAAATAAACTCATGAAACAGGCCTGGACAAAAATGATGGTACCCCTAACTTAATATTTTGTTGCACAACCTTTTGAGGCAATCACTGCAATCAAACGATTCCTGTAACTGTCAATGAGACTTCTGCACTTCTCAGCAGGTATTTTGGCCCTCCTCATGAGCAGACTGCTCCAGTTGTCTCAGGCTTGAAGGGTGCCTTTTCCAGACGGCATGTTTCAGCTCTTTCCAAAGATGCTCAATAGGATTGAGGTCAGGGCTCATAGAAGGCCACTTTAGAATAGTCCAATGTTTTCCTCTTAGCCATTCTTGGGTGTTTTAGCTGTGTGTTTTGGGTCATTGTCCTGTTGCAAGACCCATGACCTGCGACTGAGACCAAGCTTTCTGACACTGGCCAGCACATTTCTCTCTAGAATCCCTTGATAGTCTTGAGATTTCATTGTACCCTGCACAGATTCAAGACACCCTGTGCCAGATGCAGCAAAGCAGCCCCAGAACATAACAGAGCCTCCTCCATGTTTCACAGAAGGGACAGTGTTCTTTTCTTGATATGCTTCATTTTTCCGTCTGTGAACATAGAGCTGATGTGCCTTGGCAAAAAGTTCAATTTTTTTCTCATCTTTTCATAGGACATTCTCCCAGAATCTCTGTGGCTTGTCCACATGTAGTTTGGCAAATTCCAGTCTGGCTTTTTTATGATTTGTTTTTAACAATGGTGTCCTCCTTGGTCGTCTCCCATTAAGTCCACTTCGGCTCAAACAACGACGGATGGTGCGATCTGACACTGATGTTCCTTGAGCTTGAAGTTCACCTTGGATCTCTTTAGAAGTTTTTCTGGGCTCTTTTGTTACCATTCGTATTATCCGTCTCTTTGATTTGTCATCAATTTTCCTCCCTGCCACGTCCAGGAGGTTGGCTACAGTCCCATGGATCTTAAATTTCTGAATAATATGTGCAACTGTAGTCACAGGAACATCAAGCTGCTTCGAGATGGTCTTATAGCCTTTACCTTTGACATGCTTGTCTATAATTTTCTTTCTAATCTCCTGAGACAACTCTTTCCTTCGCTTCCTCTGGTCCATGTTGAGTGTGATACACACCATGTCACCAAACAACACAGTGACTACCTGGAGCCCTATATATAGGTCCACTGACTGAGTACAAGATTGTAGACACCTGTGATGCTAATTAGTGGACACACCTTGGATTAACATGTCCCTTTGGTCACATTATTTTCAGGCTTTTCTAGGGGTACCATCATTTTTGTCCAGGCCTGTTTCATGAGTTTTTTTTTTTTTATTAATTCTGTTGAAGCATGGTTGAAAAGCAATGTCTGACTTTTATTAGTTAAATTTCATAGAATTTTTATTTATTATTACTTTTGTCAGAATAAAGTTATTTCTGTGACCATTTTGAGTTTTTCTTTCATTGACTGAAGGGTACCAACAATTTTCGTCCACATATATATGTATATATATATATATATATATATATATACTGCTCAAAAGAATTAAAGGAACACTTTTAATCAGAGTATAGCATAAAGTCAATTAAACTTATGGGATATTAATCTGGTCAGTTAAGTAGCAGAGGGGGTTGTTAATCAGTTTCAGCTGCTGTGGTGTTAATGAAATTAACAACAGATGCACTAGAGGGGCAACAATGAGATGACCCCCAAAACAGGAATGAAGGGTTTAACAGGAGGAGGCCACTGACATTTTTCCCTCCTCATCTTTTCTGACTGTTTCTTCACTAGTTTTGCATTTGGCTACAGTCAGTGTCACTACTGGTAGCACAAGGCGATACCTGGACCCTACAGAGGTTGCACAGGTAGTCCAACTTCTCCAGGATGGCACATCAATACGTGTCATTGCCAGAAGGTTTGCTGTGTCTCCCTGCACAGTCTCAAGGGCATGGAGGAGATTCTAGGAGACAAGCAGTTACTCTAGGAGAGCTGGAGATGGCCATAGAAGGTCCATAACCCATCAGCAGGACCAGTATCTGCTCCTTTGGGCAAGGAGGAACAGGATGAGCACTGCCAGAGCCCTACAAAATGACCTCCAGCTGGCCACTGGTGTGAATGTCTCTGACCAAACAACCAGAAAGACTTCATGAGGGTGACCCAAGGGCCCCATGTCCTCTAATGGGCCCTGAGCTCACTGCCCAGCAGCATGCAGCTCGATTGGCATTCGCCATAGAATACCAGAATTGGCAGATGCACCACTGGTGCCCTGTGCTTTTTACAGATGAGAGCAGGTTCACCCTGAGCACGTGACAGAAGTGAAAGGGTCTGGAGAAGCCATGGAGAACATTATGCTGCCTTTAACATCATTCAGCATGAGCAGTTTGGTGGTGGGTTGATGATTGTCTGGGGAGGCATATCCATGGAGGGTCACACAGACCGCTACAGGCTTGACAAAGGCACCTTGGCTGCCATTAGGTATCAGGATGAAATCCTTGGACCCATTGTCAGACCCTATGCTGGTACAGTGGCTCCTGGTGCACGACAATTCCTGGCCTCATGTGGTGAGAGTATTCAGGCAGTTCCTGGAGGATGAAGGAATTGATACCATTGACTGGCCACCACACTTTCCTGACCTAAATTCAATAGAACACCTCTGGGACATTATGTTTTGGTCCATCCAATGCCACCAGGTTGCACCTCAGACTGTCCAGGAGCTCAGTGATGCCCTGGTCCAGATCTGGGAGGAGATCCCCCACAACACCATCTGTCATCTCATTAGAAGCATGCACTGATGTCAGGCATGTATACAAGAACACAGGGGCCATACAAAGTGCTGCGTACAATTTGGAGTTGCTGCAATTACATTTTGGCAAAATGGACTAGCCTGCTACATCATTTTTTCACTCTGATTTTTGGGGTGTCTGTAAATTCAGGGCTCTGTAGGTTGATCATTTTCATTTCCATCAAACGATGTGGCATCCTTTCGTTCCTAACACATTACCCAGTCTATATCAGTATAGATATCCAGGAGGATTTCTTTTTCCCATTGAGATCTGATGTGTTTTCAAAGTGTTCCTTTAATTTTTTGAGCAGTTTACATATATATATACACATATATATATATATATATATATATATATATATATATATATATATACATATATATATACATATACATTATATATATATATATATATATATACATACAGGGTGGTCCAGATCTAATTATGCAGATCCAGATCGTCTGGATGACTTTGATTTATGCAGGGACGATTCCAGTTCGGGACGAAGACGATTCTTGTCGCCAGTTGGTACATTTCTTGATGGTCCCGGATTTGTCAGATGATTTTCTATGTAATAAACTTAATAAGTGATAGTGTAATGAAAATTGCGTAATTAGATCTGGACCACCCTATATATAATGTGTATATATATATATATATATATATATATACACAGTATATATATATATATATATATATATATATATAATCCTAATACAATCCTAAGCCTAAAAGTGCAACGGTGATGTTTTTATGTCACTTTTTTGTAACGCCTTATTTTCAAACCTATATATATATATATATGTTTGGTATCATTCTTTTCAGAATTTACCGAACTTTAATGTGATGATGTTAGATTTTCAGATCCTTACTCCGTTTTTAAATTAAAAACAATATCAAGAACTCCCGTCCTGCAAAACAAAATATTGTGCCATACGATTTAACCACGCCCGGGGCCGGAAATAAAACACAAAGAGTAGGACAGCTGCTGTGCAGGCTTTTAAATGTTCAAAGTGCCATACGAGATGCAGATCATACGACATGGCAGCAGCAGCAGCAATCCAGCAGCTGATCGAGCAAAGAGAAGGTAAAAGAATATATACATTTGTTTCCCATTGTATCACCATTTAAGAGGGGGTTTCAGAGGAGTGACCGCGTCTCCTTGGGGTGCGTTCAGCCCCCCTTTTCACAATGTGAGCGACAGAGACGTGAAGTGGCTGGTAAGCAAAGCAAGCAGGGGGGAACCTCCTAGTAGTGCCTGTTAAAAAAAAAAACATTGACCCCTTGGACATTTTATTGTTATACAACGTTGTATCACAGTGGATTTTATCTGGCTTGTTTGACACTAACCATTTTATAAGATCACTGGTGATGTGCACCTAACATAAAAGGGTTAGTTGGTACCTGTAAGGTTCTTTTCTTATTGGGGAGAGAAATATTAAAATTAGTTGTGGAACTGCCACCTGTGTCACTGTCCTTATCGTATCCCACGTATTCAACCCTTGGGTCCTCGAATGGCTGGCTGCTCACTAACTGGGACTGTCTTTTACTTTTACTCTTTTACTTTAATCCAGTTTACCACCAATAGAGAACTTCACAAAAGCGACCCCCTTAAGCCTTTAACTCTTCGAGGGCTGAATATTTTTTTCGAAAAACATAGTTTCTGAAAAGCAATGGTTTCACAAACAAATCAACATAAAACACATCTGTTGCTGCATGCTGCGGCTGCCAGTTTGCCAAGAATGTGTGGCAGACTTGCTGCCAGGCTGTCTTTGTATGGCTGGGGCGGCTGCCGCAGTAGTGGTCACAGTCGCAGTGCATTACAATCTGGTTTCTGCCTCTTACCTTTGTTAAGTGGCAGTCCTCTTGGCAAAGATTGCTGTAGGCATGTCAGTTACATGTTTACCTGGGGACCAGTCAGCTGAAGCTGGAACCTCACATTCGTTTTTCGATCACTTGTATCAAAATCTGAGTTTGGCAAGTCATAATTCAGTTCAGAGATAATAGGCAAAACTGTCCACCGAGTATTTTGCTTTACGCATTCGCTTTGATCTCTCGCTATTATGTTCGTGCCATTTTTGCTCTTGTTTGCACCTTACTACTCACACGAGCGACCAATAGATTACCATCGTCATCACCTCCTTTTGACAAAAGTCGACATCAGCCCTAAAAGAGTTAAGGGACCCCAGTCAGACAAGGAATCAACAATCGTAGCATTCAGCAATGCTAGAAAATCAATAATTGGACACAGATAGTAAGTTTAAGCTTTTACTGAAAAATGTAATTTACTGGCATAATAACCAATAACATATACACATCATTAAAAACAGTGCAACTTGTGGGCGGGTAGGGCGGGGGCTTGGGGGTGTCATATAGTCTTTATTCAGTCCCACATGACCCAATCCCTTAGTTTTTGATTATATAACCTTAATCAAAAAGTGAAAAGAAAGATTTCTTGCCGGAGATTGAGCTCTTTGGAAAGTATCCACCAGCTAAGCAGATAGTGAGCTCCATTTGAAATAGCCTTGCGGGGCCAGACGTGATTCCAAAATGAGAACACGTGTCTGGGGACAACTCGTAAAAAAAAGGTTGTAGTGAATGGCGGCAAAATCCGCCAGCGCAAAGGAGTTACACCCACCGGTCATCCACCTAAAATGACCCCTCCACCCCACACCATTCCTTCAGTCCGTACATCACAAACCGATGGGGCTTCAGAGAGAGAGCAAAAGAAACTGAGCAAAAGTCCTGACACTGAGAGAAAATAAAAAGCTGACCTCATTTCAATTCAGGAGCTCTAAAAAGAGATATTTAAAAACGTTCAGGATATTTCTGCTTTTGGTTTTTTTTTTTAACCTCAAATCCTGTTTTCACTTTTTCATTGAAGTATCGAGTGCTGCCTGATATGTGGAAATGAAATAAATTTAAATGATTTTAGCACAAGGCTGTAACATAACAAAGTGTGAAAGCGTGAAGGGGTCTGAACACTTTTGAGTCCGCCGTGTTGTTTCTTTAAGTGATTCCCTCGGGTCCTGACTTTTAAACCACCAAGCTTGTTATTTTAAAAATCCAACACTTCAGCTATCTCGGTGGCACAGAGTCTGCAAGAGATCAACCCCTCTGACGGAGGGCAAAACTTCATAGTTTACCGATGTGCAGTACCTCAGAATCGAAAGCAGTCATTTAGGAGATCCTCCTTTCATTTTTCTACAGGTACACATTTTCACCACTAGGCCACACTGTCTGCTGAGAATATTGTTGTCATTTTCCTCAGGTTTCAGTTTTTATAAAGTATCATGAATGGCAGGCTCCAGAAAAAGAGAATTTGCAGTCACATATAAAGTCAAAATCTATGTGTCGCTGATCTTCTACAGGTTAACACAACCTGTGCATGGAACACACTTTAACATTATCATCTCTGCAAATAGTAATGCACAATTATTTGTTTGCTGAGTTTAACACACTAAGAACATACAATATGGGGCACTGTGCTCCCAAACCAACTCTGGCCCATCAAGGGATGGACTCCTCAAGACCCCTGAGGGTGTCCTATGGTATCTGGTACCAAGACATTAGCAGCAAATCCTTAAAGTCCTGTAAGTTGCGAGGTTGGACCTATGTGGATCGGATTTGATTTTCCAGCACAATGGCACAGATGTTCGCTCGGATTGAGAGCTGGGGAATTTGGAGGCCAAGTCAACACCTTGAACTCTTTGTCATGTTCCTCAAACTATTCCTGAACAATTCTTACAGGGTGTGTTATCCTGCTAAGATGAGGCCAGTCCCATCGGGGAATATTTTTAACAATGAAGGGGTGTATGTGGTCAGCAATAGTCTTTAGATAGGTGGTACAAGTCAAAGTAACATCTTCATGAACGCTAGGACCATAGGTTTCCCAGTAAAACATTGCCCAGAGCATCACACTGCCTGGACCAGCTTGCCTCCTTCCCATCTTGCACTTCTCCAGGTAAATTATGCATGTGTACCAAATGTAATTTATCACATCAGACCACTTTCTTCCATTGCTCCGTGGTCCAGTTCTGATACTCACATACCCATTCAGTTGTGGACAGGGATCAGCATGGTCCCTCTGCCCGGTCTGTGGCTACACGGCAGGTTGTGATGCACTGCATGTTCTGACACCTTTCGTTCATGAATAGCATTAAGGTTTTCAGCAATTTGCACTACAGTAGCTCTTCTGTGGAATCGGACCAGATGGGCTAGCTTTTGTTCCCCACGCACATCCGTGAGCCTTGGGCGGCTATGGCTCTGTCGCCGGTACACCAGATGATCTCCCTTGGACCATTCTAGGTGGGTAATAATAATACATTTTATTTCTTATACCGCCTTCCTGTACTAACCACTGCATATTGGGAATACCCCACAAGACCTGCCATTTTGGAGGTGCTGTGACCCAGTTGTCTATCTGTCACCTTGTCAAAGTCACTCGGGTCCTTATGCTTGCCCATTTTTCATGCTTTCAACATATCACCTACAAGAATAGACTCTTCACTGGCTGCCTATCATATCCCACCCCTTGACAGGTGCCACTGGAATGAGACAATTGACAAGAAATGCCATTCAGCCCAAAAGGCTCATTCAGCCTGTTCTCATATAAGCATGTTGACTATGAGGAAGGTGCTATATACGTACAATACTACTACTGATAATAGTAATAATAACAGTAACAATACTAATCCATCCATTATCCACCCTGCTATATCCTAACTACAGGGTCATGGGGGGTCTGCTGGAGCCAATCCCATCCAATACAGGGCACCAGCCCACCACAGGGCAAACACACACACGGGACAATTTAGGATCACCAATGCACCTAACCTGCATGTCTTTGGACAGTGGGAGGAAACTGGAGTACCTGGAGGAAACCCGAGCAGACACGGGGAGAACATGCAAACTCCACGCAGGGAGGACCCGGGTAGCGAACCCGGGTCTCCTAACTGCGAGGCAACAGCGCTACCCACTGCGCCACCAACAATACTAATATTACTACTAATTATTATTATACATTTGCCATAAAAATTATTGTGTATTCGTAATGTTTTTAATTTTTTAAACTTTATTATCTCCTTTTTAACTTGGTATATTTTACATATGTGACTTCTTAACTATTTATTAAACAATATTCGTGTTTAATTTTTCTAATTTTACTGTACATTTTATCTACAAAATTCAACTCCTAAGGTATCTAGCGGGATGCATAACACCATTGTGGCATACAGTTAAGTATTCACCATTACATGTTTAATCTAATGAATGATATTTCCCAATATATCAAGAATCTGTAAAGAATAAACATTTGTTTTACTTGATATTATAAAATGAACCCCAAACTGATGCTGTTTGGTGAAAATTCTGAATTTCTTTTGGTGACAGACCATTGAGTTTGCAATTCATACTACATGTGCCGAAACACCAAAGGGATATCATCCTCCTCTTCTTCAAGCACCTTGAGCATGGGAAAGGCACTATATAAATAAAATGTCCTGTTATTATCATCATCTTCGTTCTACCTGCCTCCCGCATAATTAATTAATTTATTTTTGTATTTGAATGCTTTATTTAAGTAATAAAAGTTCACATACAGTACTTTGTAAAGAATAGAATATACACAATGCAATAACCATATTACTGTCCGCTGTGAGCAGCCGAAAGACAAAGAAAAAAATAAACGTATTACTATACATTTGTCATTCATCTGTGACTCATGTTACTATATATTTGTGATTTTTGTTAACAAAAATTAAGAAATGTGAAAAATAAAGTATATGGGGATGGATACAGAATTGTGTTAGTGTAAGCCAAGTACATTGTTTTAACTGTTTTTTAAAAATAAAAAGATTTAAATGATGTATTACATCCGTCATAAAAATTATAACATGGTTTTCTTTCTGTGAATTTACATTTTTGGATATTAAATCTTTCTAAAAGTAAAACTACATTTCTCAGGTAGAAGGCATTCTCATTACTGTCTATATGCGCATAGCAACCAAAATAATATTTGTAAAAGAAAGAGAAAAGCCCGATAATATATTATTATTAATTAAAGGTGATGATGACTTTTCGAAGTTTATGAATATAACCGTAGGTCCAAGAAGCGCAGTTTCTGGATGTAATTTACAAAACTGAACATTTTAGGTCAGTGCCGCGTCTATATTTATTTATGCAAGTAGTTTTTAACAGGATAAACTTTATGAGTTATCTTAAAAGATTTTTATTTTAGTAAGAAAATTAGATAGTTGCCAAACTCTTTTAATCTTTTGAACGAAATCATTCCCATAATTACCGATGCAACATAGTCAAGAAACAAAACATTTTTTTCAAATCCTTTTCAACCAGAAACTTGGCAACAAATCTTACCGCAAGGAGGATGCTTTTGTTCAGGAGGGGATACTGAAAAAGGGGCGACTCCGTCCCAATTTCTGAACAAACGTACGATTGCCGGGTGGCCCAGCCCCGAATACAGTTTCGGATTCCTTTCGGTTTACAGATCTGTCGCGTCTTGATAGAAATTCCAGATTAACCGTACAGCAGATCCTCTTTATTGCGTAAATGACTCACCGGCATTGAACTCCCGTTCATATAATAAAAGATTTATTTCTGAGTAAGATATTAAGATTCTTGCTAAATAAAACATGTGAAGAAAAAAGTTGTGCTTGTGCACACTAACCCATGCCAAGAGGGTATGACAAACATTTAATTACACATTAAAATTACGACCCCCTCACCCCCAGCGGATCTTCCTTCGTTCTGCACAGCCTGGCTGACAGCAGCCACGCCCGCGCGTGACTGCGCCACTAGCCGCTGATAGGCCAGCGGAGCGCCCCCTGGCGCGCGGAAGAGCGCTCGAGTGCGTGCGCCGGCGCCTCAGCTCTTCTCCCCTCCCCCGCAGGTCCTAGCGCCGGCGCGATCAGGCGTGTCTCTTGTTCGCTGCGGGGATTGCGTATCGGCGGCAAGCTGGGCGAGCGTTTGCTTCGTAGCTAACCCAGGTAGGTTTTCACACTTTTTCCGGTACAGCGAGGTCCTTTCACCGAGTTTGTGCACGTTGTTCCGCTTCGGTTTCGCTTCACTAGGCCTCCTTTCCGGCCGGAGGTTTGTCTGGTCCTAAAGCCAGCCATTTTGACAGCTGCCGTGTGGAGCGTTTTCGCTTCGTGGGGTTACCACACCGGAGCGCGCACGTCCATCGGTATACCCATGCATATATATACATACACATTTGGTTTCATTCTTAAGAGTGAGCGTAGCGACGATGGACCAAAGGTGACATCGTGTTTTGGGGTTCTTGGACGGCTCATTGTTGCAGCCACGAAGTAAAAGGGCGCGCTTAGCACTCCACGCCCCGCTCGGGTCCTAACGCCAGCCATTTTGGCGGCGGAGCTCCCAGCTGCGCGTCGTGGGCGAGAAAAAAGGCCGCGGGAAATCCTATGCGCGGGCGGGGACGCGCTAGATCTAAGAGGGTGGGAGTGCGCGCGTGCGCGTGCCTGGGGCGCGGCTGGGCAGGAGATCGCATTCATGTCAATCAGACCAGCGGTAACAGAACACGCAGTGCTGACAAAAGCTTGTATTCAGTTATGGGGGTACCGTGGCCGTGCCCATCACAGACAGAATGGCATACCAATGGGACCAAATGAAATTACAAAGCAGCCTAGCAGCATGAATTTTTGTGGATTATGAAAAAAAAAAAAAAATGAAGATTCGGGAAATGTACCGAAATGACTAAGCAAGATAACTAAACCCAGGGCGCAGGATCTGTAATAATCCTTCATAAATATAATTTGGGGATAAATGTAATTTGTAGGATTACATTCTGTTGCATGAAAAGTAATAGAATGATGTGTGTTCCTGCAAGTTAAGTAAGGCTTATTGTCATGTGTACTCTGCGAAATGAAATTCCTACTTGCATATCTCCTCAGAATATTTGACAAATGCAATAAGTAAAAAGTGTTCTTAGCACGGAACATATACACACAGTCACATATAATACACATATGTAAACACAATGTTAACACAGTTATTTAAACACATATAAGCATATTTAAACACATTGCTGTATTTGAATTCTCACTATTGACCCATTCAACAGCCTTTACGACTTAATGGATAGAAACCTTCAAAGTTTACTGGTGCCGAATGTGCCGATGGCCCTGAACCATTGGCAAGAAGGGGGGGTGAGAAAGTGGCTGTGCAGAATCGTTAATCATCATGTTTGCCTTTCTGAGGCAGTGAGTGTTAACTATGCCCTGATCAGAAGGCACTTGGGTGCCGGTAATATTCTGTGCCACCTTCAACATCCTCTGCAGTTCTTTACAATCTTGAATCGAGCAGATGTTGTGAATCCAGTGACGATGGACTCCTCTATGTACTTGTAGAAGTTTGTGAGAACTGTTTATTAACAGAACTCTGACACAACATTTTTTTTTATTATTTAGATGTGTCAGGATAGCATAAAGTACAAGGGCCATGTCATCCTCAGTGGATTGGTTGTGGTCATACAGTATGTAAACTGGAGGTGATTATGACTGTATGGTATATTCTGTTTATATATATATATATATATATATATATATATATATTTTATTTTATTTTTTTACAAAGACCTCCAGTCAGGCACCACTATTATTTCTGTCATGTCACTATGTTGAGCACTACACTTTCCTACTACAGAGTGTTTTGTCACCTCTGTTCCTTCTGGCATGGCACTGTGTCAATCACTACACATTTCTGTTACAGAGTTGTTTGTCACCACTGTTCTTTCAGCCTTGTCTCTTTGTCCATCAGTGTCCGTATCGTGGAACGGATGATCAGTATGGCCTGTGTAGTGTGCTTCATGGAGTTGTTCTTGGCCCCGCTGTTATTCTTCTCCTATCAGTCATGGTGTGTACGTGCCTGCCAAAGAGGGACCCAAAGCACCTGGGGCAGCAGCGCCACTTACAAAACACGGAAGACCAGGTCATCCAGCTGAAGATGCTGCAGTGACTTTCACTGCCGTCTGATGTCATTGCTGCCGCTTCTTTTCTTATAGACACAGCACCTTCTCTAGTGTTTTCCTGTCAGTAATGCTGTGTGTTATTGCCATCATTGGGTGCACAGCTGTTGTTTTCCTGTCTATGGCACAGCTGTCTGCAGTTCTGTTCCCATCAGAAATATTGTTTGTGACGGTGCAGCAGTTTTCTTTCAGCCACGGCACACACCTGCTGTCCACGAGAAGGAACTTGAGCACAATTCTGTGGCTAACGTATCCTGCGCAAATAGTTCATGGTTCATGTTATGGGTATCCTGCCATACGCTTTCAATTGAGACCAAGATCAAGCTTGATGCTTCAGTGGTTTGTGAGGTGGCTTAAAATTTCTTTTCATTGTTTTCAATTTATTGAGTGTGTGACACGCAAAAAAACACTATTAAATACTCTACAATACAATAACATGACATCACAATTTTAAACCTGTTTAATCCAGTTTAGGGTCATGCAGCACTCGGTGCTAATCTATCACAGGGCCTGCTCACACACTCACACTCCCCTATACTTATACATGCCCAATATGGGGTTCCCAAAATGAATGACTTCCACCACATCCACTGTGTATTTCCTCTCAGATTCCTCCTACTTTGAAAGATATGACTGTTCATCCATCTGGTGATTTTAAGCTGTTCTGTGTGTCTACCATGTGACAGACTGATGACCCAGCCAATGAAGTATCCATACATGAGTGTAATACTTGCTGGAATTTGGATGGTGTTCATGCACATGTTACAGAAGGAACGTAATTAATTTCCAGAACATAACATAACAATTGTCAACTGTAGCGTCACACAAAGACTGTTTCTGCAGCACTGGACTCAAGACAGGAAACTGGTATGTACAGTAAGTTACCCCATTGCAGGGCACTTATAAACATGGAGCCACACTGGGTCGATTGTTTTTAATTACCTATCAACCCCATCTTTGGGTATGTAGAAGTAAAACATACATCACTCAATTATAATTAAGAAAAATCCTGCAATGAGACGAGACTTTTTGGAAGATATTTTCAAGTCGCGCGAGTTTAGACTGTGGCCTTGAGACTTTTTCAAGTCACTCCCTCCTCTCAACCATTTTCAACCACACACATGCTAATCTAACCTCTCATTTGTGTGAATGCTTTTGACAGACACATTTTCTGCTCTCTCAGCTCTTATAAATTTTAATGCTTTCCTCACTTTAAGTTCCCAATTAAAGAAGATGTATTATGTCCAAATCTTATTGAACAATTTCATCACAAATGGTTATCAATAGAAAAAAATTAGTGCAAGGGCAATCCTAGCAGCGAGAAACGATGAAATCAAACGAATTAATGAGAAAATCGTCGATCGGTTACACGGCAAATTGGTTAAATGCGTATCAATAGACTATGAAGAAACCGTTGGTGGTGATGGTGTGGAAGAGGAAATAATCAACTTACAATATCATGAATATCTATAACCGTTAACAACATCTGGTCTTCCACCACCCTCATTACTGTAGAAAGAAGGATGTATCCAAGAAAGGTAATGTAGTACAACAAAGGAGATCTTGATATGCCATTCGTATTAAAACATTCCCGGTAGATTAGCTTTTCCAAAGACAATTAACAAATCGCAGAGACAAACATTTGAAAAAGATGTTTTATTTAATAGAGAGAGACAAAAATGAAATTCTTTTTTTTTTTAATGTTATTAATTTTATTGTAGTCATTCTATACAAATGGATCAATTTTTACAAAAAAAATAGGATTGAAAACAATTTGAACCACACCGCTTAGAAAGAGAGCATGGCCAACAGAGTAATACTTAAAGCTTGTAAGCATACCTAAATTGATGAGTTTAATAGGGCAATAGAGATGAATGGAGAAGAAAAAGAAATGCGGAGAGAGTTACTCCTTCTTATTCTAAAATATTATTGATTAGATCCTGCCAGGTTTTGAAAAAGTTCTGTACAGATCCTCAAACTGAGAATTAGATTTTTTCCAATTTCAAATAGTATAAAACATTGGTTTCTCACTAACTTAAAAGAGAAGAGTTAGGATTCTTTCAGTTTAGCAAAATAAGCCTACATGCCAAAAGTGTAGTGAATGTAATCACAGTTTGTTTTTCCTTCTCCACTTTAAACCCATCTGGAAGAACATCAAACACAGCTGTTAATGGGTTAGGTGGGATTGTGACACGAGGCTGTCTGAAAGGCACTTAATAATTTTAGTCCAAAATGTTGTTAATTTGGTGCAGGCCCAAAACATGTGAGGCTTGGACTTGATTGCAGCTTTCTCAGGTTGGATCCTGCCCTGGAAACATTATGGACAGTTTTAAACAAGACAGATATGCTCGATATGTAATTTTGAGTTGAATAATTGTAAGAAGAAACAAAATTAAATCACGGGCAGTTATACGGTGCATTGTCATGGTGAAACCCCAAACAGAATCAAAATTCAGTGCAATATTGATGAAAATGTAATTTAAAAAATTGTTTTTACCGATGTTTTACAGTAAAAGCGTAAGTTTAGAAAGTATCTGCGTGTTAATTCCAAAGCCAAACAGAACAAAATCGTATTACGCAAAGAATACCTATAACGCAACATGAAACATAATTTACTTTCAAATTATTACTTTTTTAATATGGTTAAAAAACTTGTTGTAATATAAAATAGTTCTATTATGTATACATAACAATTCCCATAAAAATAAAAACCTGTTTAAATTGTACAACCGCATCCCCATACGCGAGCGGCAGAACCGCAAAGAAGCTAGCGAGTAGCGCAGGGGCGGAGGTTGGCGACCGAAGTGAGCAGGGTGTGAAGCCCCTAGTGGACATGAAGAGAATGTGCAGACTCTACAAAGACAACGACTAGGCCCATAATTTGAAACCAGGCTGATGTAGCTGTGAAGCAGTAACATTTTGGCCGTACCGTACTCAAATGTATGTTTGTTTTATTAAGTGAAACAAGCAGTGGTAATTTTAGTTATTTTTGACACCTTTAAAATCTGTTCTTTACATTTATAATTTCCAGTGACTTGTAACATATTTGTATTTCCATTTCATTTAACCTGCCGTTTTAAGATGCAAATGTGAACATGAAAAGCCAGGTTGGGTCTAAAGGGTGGGTTAGTGGAATTGATTTTGGGAGCCAGACCAATGAGGGTGACTGTGATTTGAACCTAGCTTTTTCACTCAGATGTTAATATTTAATTGTTAAATAAATACAATAAAATAAATTGTGTGAGATGCTTTTATGGTTTTTTTTTTTCATTACTGCAGATTTACACCACCTCAAAGATTACTGAAAGGTAGCCTTTCTGCAATCGATGGCATCTCCAAAGCCTGAGCCTGTTACAGAGTTTGAGACAGTCGCCAAACAGGAGGAAGAGTACTGTGATGAAGACAAAAAGGACACTCCTCCACCTCTACCATCGGCCAAGGGCAAGCGGGCCAAGCCAAGTCGGAACTTCAAGTGTTCGGCCTGCCGCAAATTTTTTCCGAGCTTGTCACAGCTCCACTCTCACCGCGCTTCTCATTCCAAGGAGCGCCAGCACCGCTGCACTCAGTGCAGCAAAGCATTTGAGAGCAGGGCCCAGCTGTCCAAACATCTGCGCTCGCACTCCTCGGACCGACCCTACCAATGCTCGCTGTGCCACAAGGCCTACAAAACAGCAGTAGAGCTTCGTAACCACTCGCGGAGTCACACTGGCGAGAAACCCTTCATCTGTGTAGAATGTGGCAAGGCCTTCATGCAGTCTATCTGCTTGCGTATCCATATGACCCAGCACACGGGTGAACGGCCCCATGTGTGCAACCAGTGCTCCAAAAGTTACCCTACGTTGTCCAAGCTCAAGGTCCATCAGCGCACACATACAGGAGAGAAACCCTATGAATGTGCTGAATGTGGAAAGGGCTTTGCTGACCCATCTGTGTACAGGAAACACCGCAGGAATCATCAGGGTCACCGGCCCTATGTGTGCAGCCAGTGCGGCAAGACCTACACTGAACTGAAGGACCTGAAGAACCACCAGAGGTCGCACACTGGGGAGAAGCCGTACCTCTGCTCGGACTGTGGCAAGGCCTTCTCCCGCTCCTCTTCTTTGGCCTGCCACTTGCGCATTCACTCCGAGAGCAAGCCATACAAGTGCACGCAGTGCGGCAAGGACTTCACCCAACTTTCCTCATATCAGAGCCACCTGCGCACGCATTCTGGCGAGAAGCCCTTTCTCTGTCCCCAGTGTGGCAAGATGTTCTCTGACCCTTCCAGCTTTCGCCGGCATCAGCGAGCTCACTCGGGTGTTAAGCCCTATCAGTGCGACAAATGTGAGAAGCGTTTCCGGCAGCCGGCTGACCTGGCAGTCCACCAAAGAATCCACTCCGGACAGCGACCTTACAAGTGCCAGAACTGTGATAAAGCCTTTGTGGCTTCTTGGGATCTCCGGCGCCACATGCTGGTTCATAGTGGTCAGCGACCCTTCTCTTGCCTCGAGTGTGGGAAAGCCTTCCCAGAACGTTCAAGCTTAAACAAGCACCTGCGGGTTCACTCCGGAGAGAGACCTTTCAAGTGCAGCCTGTGTTGTAAGGCTTTTGTCGTCTCATCCAGCTTACGCAAACATGAGAGGACGCATGTCATCGACAAGCTAATTACTGACCCCGCATCAGCAGGTGGGAATGAAGTAGCATTGGTCAGTTTGGATGAACCAGCCCCCGTGGATGAGACCCCACCCCCCGCCGATGGCGGCAAGTTTTCGTGTGATCATTGCGATGCTGTTTTCGATGTCTGGACCTCTCTACGGTCTCATGAGCGCATCCATTCCATGGAGGCAACTTCCTCCTGTGCTCACTGTGGTGCCATCTTCAGCACTCTGGCAGAGCTGCGGAAGCACGAAAAGACACACCCCCAGCCAAGAAGCCACACCTGCAACACGTGTGGCAAGGCATTCCTTAACAAGGCCGGGCTTCGCAAGCACGAAAGGATCCACTCAACCGAACGGCCACACACCTGCTCCCTCTGCGGCAAAGGTTTCCTGTTCCCGGCCTATCTGCGCAAGCATGAAAAAACCCACAAGGATGGGTCCTTAGATGTCCTTCCTGACGCCACCAACCACCTGCCTCTGGTCCAGTCACAGGCTGGAATCACCACCACCATCCCAGTTTCCATTAGCACTTTCCAGAGTTTAGCCACTGCAACCGCTGTGTACCTGGACAAGGCGTCCGAAGTGCAGTGGGAGGATGTTGAAGTCCATAAAGTGACTGAAGACTTTAGCAAACACTGTGAGGAGCCCAAGTGAACCAGTCAGTTGGGAGTGTGAGATAAAGTATATCGTTAGGGCGTCCCCTACCCACTGTCAATGTACATTAGGAAGAAAAATGAATGGATGAAAAAAAAAACGAATTGTAGTTTCCTATCCCACCGTCCTGTTCCATCATATACTGTGGTAGAAAATGTTAGTTTCGACTTTATTTTTATACCTTCTCTTTATACTCTGAATTTCAGAGCTATCAATTATGGAATGACTCTAGAAAGAAACACTGAATAGCTGCTTAAGACTTGTTTGTAAGAAGAATTCCATTTAAGAAAAAGTGCACAGATTCACAATGAAAGAAGAAACTATAAAAAACAAACACCTGTGACCTTTTCTTTTTTTTGTTACTTATAGAGAAAAAAAATCATTTATGCTTCAAAACATAATGGCAAAGCAATAATGTCTTAAAGTCGTGCCTTTTGTATTTTTCACGTGAAACACTAGAAAGAGAGAATTATCTAGGCAAGTGAGGTGGGGTGGGAGAAGAAAGAATGATACGTTATTATTCAACACTAGGGGGCAGTATGAACCCCAGGATCACTGTAATAGAATCAATGTCCTCAATGTGATTAACTGGGTGGGTTTTTCTTTGTCATAGCATTTGGTGGGTGGGGTACAAAATTGTTCAGATGGCTTTTGAGAGGGGTTATGGAAAATCTCTGTAAAGTTGCAAGAATTTGCCAGAAAAGTTAAACTGAAAGAATTTTTTTCTTTGGTGCATGCTGATGTTGAGGGAGTAATCAAAACTGAGAGAATTACGAGAGAAGGTGACCTAATTTGACTCTGTGCTCACTGAAAGGTCACTCACAGTATGACATTGTGACATGTTCGTTATGAAATTCTTGGTCGTCAATATTTTTTGCTATAACAATCATTGCTGGAGAAATGAATGGCATGAAAAGTGAGAGTTTGATGGATGCTTTAAACTCTGGTTGCCCAGTGAATTATTATTATTATTATTATTTTTTTTTTTTAATCAAAGATGTGTGATTTTTTATTTTCTGTTGGAGGTGAATTTGGGAGATTTTGTATGAGCGGGATGTCAAGGGCACAAATGTTCGATTGAACAGTGAACTGAAAAATTCCACTGTGCTGCTCTCCCTTTGTATATGCTATGCTTAATACCTTCATCTTTATTTATTTGTAATGCATTTTCTTGGCAAAACACCTTTGTTTAATGGAGGACTTCGTCGGTAATGTACCCGCAGGTAAAATGTATGCATATCAGAATAAAAAGAGTACATTTGTACGCTCATGCAATAGAAACCTGGCCTTCATGTTGATGGCTTCTAAATGAAACTATTAACTGTACTTTAGCTGGAGCGTATTTCAGGTCTGAGCAGCGTCACCAAGTGTGGCAGTGAAGCGAAGAAATCTGGTGCCGCTGCTTTTGCCGCATGAAGCTACTTGAGGAGCGTTTTTTTGGAGATAGGTGAGTGATATCGACTGCCGAGCTGTTTCTTCAGCATCATCCACTCTGACATGGCAGGGTGTGACATTTAAAAATCTTCACCTCCTATACCAACCATGGAGGGTTGAGTTTCATTGTGTAACAAAATCATAAGAAAAATAGGAATTCAAATCACAATGTGGCATTCTGTGGGATTCGCTAGTAACTATTTTGGCGGTAGGGGTTAGGCATATCTCATCACAGATAAAGGCTGCAGCGTCGGCTTGTATTTTTTCTGTAAAAATAAAATAAAAATTTAATAGGTCATAGCCACCACTTCCTTGATAGCTAACACATGTGTCGCAATGCTCAAGTACACTCGAGTGTGTCACAGAAAGGATACCCTAACCGTCGAAAGACCACTTACTCATGCCAGTTGAAACTGCTCTCTCTTTTTTGACTTGATTAGATGTATTTTTGCTTTCCTTTACAGATGACAGGACTCGAGTTTTCGTCTCTGGTGTCCAATGAGAGCAACTCGTTTCCCACAGGTAGGAGGACGGCTTCACACACATGGCAGGATTGAGGCTTATTCTACACTAACCAAGGTAAATTTTTGCCTCCGCAGTTTTCCATTCACAGTGGTGTTTTCGGATTGTCACTGAAATGACAAAACCATGTAAATCTTTCCTTTATCAGCAAAGAGCAGTGTTTGCTTATGAATCATAATCAAAGTAAATCAAAAAGTACAAAGAAAACAAAGAGCACCTGAGGAAAACACAAAAGCAGTTTTCTTTGTCTGGCTAGACAGTATACAACTGTTTTATAAAAGGTTATAAATGAGTATAAGCCATAGAAAAAATGCAGACTAGGAGTCTGGGCAAAATATTTAACTGCTTCAAATCACAGTGCCCTTCTGTTGATGCAGGGTAGTTAGGAGAAAAATCCCCATGACAAAGGTGAGATCACCAAGGGCATCATCACGGCAAAACTGAAGCTGGTGGCCGAATCACATGAGAATCACACGACAGACTTTTTTAAAGCTTCATCTCATCTATATGGAACCCGGCATTTTCTGTTTTACACACAATGGGAGAGTATTGTTGAAAATATTAGGTTTTGGTGGTCAAAAATTCCATTACATCGTGGATTAGAGACCAAAGTGAATTAAGTTTTTATAAAAGTGTTTGTCTTTGTGGGAACTAAGCTTCAGCCACATATCCTCCTTGAGATGTTGTCAGTTGATGTTAGACTTGTATCATTACTGATATTCCACTTAGGGTTGAAGACTCCCTGAGTGAATTCCTTAGCAAATGTAAATGTCACTGTTACCCAGAATCATTCAGGTGAATGTTTAACCAGAATGGTGACACACCGGGCAGCTAACAGAGGTTGCCACTGTTGCACAAAAAGCCCCTTTATATAGGGTGGTCCAGATCTAATTATGCAATTTTCATTACGGTAAAACTTATTAAATTTATTACATAGAAAATCACCCGAAAAATCTCGGACCATTGAGATGTGTGCAAACTGACGACATGAATTGTCATCGCGCCAAACTGGAATTGTCCCCACATAAATCAAAGTCATCCAGACGATCTGGATCTGCATAATTAGATCTGGACCACCCTGTAGATAGTAGCCCGTTCAGGGTGAGATTATGTCCACACTATTATGCCTTAACTAGCTGTACCCCGTGGCTTCGTCCACATAGTAACGAAACAGGACAGACTTTAAAAATCGATAGACATTGGCACTGTATCTGATCGTGGTCAGCTCTGACGGGAAAGCATTCGCCGTGTGGGGAGAAAAGCACATGGCTGTGATATCTCTGGCAATCAGCGGCTAACTTCTAAAACACGTGGAGCTCTGATCTCTCTCTCTCTCTCTCTCAAAAACGTCAAACGTTACTCCTTAACAATCTGTAGATGATAATGTCAGCTGAACAAACGGGTATCGCTAGCTAAGTGGAGGCAAGGTGCACTTCAACACGTGGCGAGACGTAGACCAACTCAACCAGAGGCTGGCGAGTGAATGAGGAAGGCCCCGCCCCCCTGCTCTCGGCCCAAGGCCACTCTGTTGGATTTGCATGAATACATCGGTACCGCAAGCGAATTCTGATACTTAACACAATTAGAGAAGTCGCAAAATCAACTGGAAAGTACAAGCAAATTACAGAAAACAACCAGATCTAAATCCGTTAAGTAATTCTCTCGTGAAAAGCGGACAGAACGCACTTGGACCACGAAATTTTTAAAACCTTTTTGTAGTGAGCACCTATGGGCCAAGGGTAACCTACATTCCAAATTTCAAGTCCTCATGGTCTGGGAGATTTTGTGATGAGTGAGTCAGTGGTATTTGGCTTTTATATATATGATGGACAAGACCGTAATAAAATAATGTAGTAATCCCGTTGTGAAGTGTGTCCTGGGTAAGCTAAATTGGGTTATAAGGATTTGTGAGGGAAAATCAGAGGCTCAGTAGTATGAATTGTGGGATCCACAGTGACAGGTCAAGGTTCAAGGTAGCTTTAATTAGTCATGTTTACACAAGAACACGTGAGATGGCATTTGTACCTACAAGAGTGCCTGTTATGGAGCAGCGGGCTCTTTCCCTCAGCCCTTGTCTGTTACAGGCCAGGTGTGAGTGTTGGTTTGTGTACGAATGGACCCTCTGGTGGACTGGCACCCTTTCCAAGGTTGGTTCCTGTCTTGGTCTTGATGCTGCTTGAAATGGCTTTGGCGTCCCCATCCTGAAGTGACTCACTTCTGCCCACTCCTCTTTGAATGATACAAGAGTTTTCCTGAAATGAGCATTTGTGAAACTCAGAGTGGGTGCCTATTTGAAATAAAATTATTAATTATCGGCTTACTCCAATTTGAGAGTATTAAGTTATAATTTAAATAAGGATGTTAAGGGTAGAGCTGCCAGGTAAGAGGAAAAGAGGAAGGACTAAGAGAAGGTTTCTGGATTTGGTGAGAGAGGACATGCAGGTGATGGGTGTTACAGAACAAGATGACAAGGACAGAAAGATATGGAAGAAGATGATCCTCTGTGGCAACCCCTAACGGGAGCAACTGAAAGAAGAAGATGAAGTTATACTTTAAATGGTCAATTTGAAATTCTTGAGATGAACCCTTCTCAGAGTTTCCTAACTGCTCCTTTTTTCGTTCAAGGGTGCTTGGCCCACACCGTAGCCAGAAATGAGTCACACTCCCCCTCTGACGACGACCCCTTCTGACGGCTTCATTAATATATTCACACTTTCTCCACCCCTACATGGTGGTACGTTACTTAAGAAGTGCATAGTGGGTTTCTTGAAAGTGAAACATGGTCTCTCTTTATTGGTGACGATGAAAACGAGAAGTTCAGTGGAAATCGCCAGGGCTGTAAATGGCCAGCAGTCTTTTGACGCCTTTAACTTTCTTTCACACCACCACTTCCACGCATTGTTATGCTGCTTTAGAAGTACGCATCGGGTTTCCAGGAAATGGAAAAGCTTATAGCATTGTAGCGGTCAAGACCAAAGTCAGCAGTTTCATGGGAGGGTGGGCTTCTCACCCTTGCACCTGTCATGACGTTTGAAACCTCAAAAGACTTTTCTTTCTTATATCTTTAATGAATCATTAAAAGGTTTTGAACAGTTTGCAATTCCTTTGCAAGTCTTCCACAATGTACTGCTGGTGTTTGTTGGTCAGGACAGGCGTTTAAATTGGCTTTGCTGTGAACTTCCATCCTGTTTTGTATTTTTGAATCTGCGCTGTTTTGTCATTTAATGTTACCTTTAAATTACAGCGCTTAATTTCATTTGCATTTGGAAAGCATATTAAATGATTACGTACATTTTGCTTTGCATGTAAGAACAGGTCGAATCAGGACATGTCTGATGTCATACATCCTACATTGATGGATTAAAGGCCAGAAGTCCACGTGACTGTCATCATCAAGTCCTTCCATGAGAACCCTGAATACCACGAGGACTGATCATTTATGTTAGGTAGAATGCCTACAGGGGGCTGGCTGGGTGGTCTCATGGCCTCAGAACCCCTGCAGATTGTATTTTTTTTCCTCCAGCCGTCTGGAATTTTTTTTGTTTTTTCTGTCCTCCCTGGCCATCGGACCTTACTTTTATTCTATGTTAATTGGTGTTCTCTTATTTTAATTCTTACTTTGTCTTTTTTTTCTCTTTCTTCATCATGTAAATAAATCACTTTGAGCTACATTATTTGTATCAAAATGTGCTATAGAAATAAATGTTATTGTTGTGATGAGGACAAGTAGAAAAGCTGGCAAAAATCAAAGAGCAGTGCTAAAGGGAACAACCGGTAAAAAATGTGAACTGGCCGGTGATGGGAGGAACGTCTGATAATGATGAGCCCCCAGGGGCTACACGAGTGTGTTCGGTCTTGAGAGGGGGATCAGGAGGTGAAACGTAAATCAGTAAACGATTTAAGGTCCATAACAGAGCCATCAGTCCTCTTTTAGCAGTGACAATGCAAAGTAAGAGTCCTAAAGAATAAGCTTGGGATTTCTCAAGTCAAAGTTATTTCCTCACAGTCGTGGTATTTATTAGTTTAGCAGAGTAGTTATGAGGGTGTTGTACCGTGTTGGCCATTATGGACGTAGTGAGAAGTTAAGCAAAATGACCCCTTTTATTGGCTGACTAGAAAGATTTACAATATGCAAGCTTTCAAGGCAACTCGGGGCCCCTTTTTCAGGCGAGATGTACAGTGGGTATAGAAAAGAATCCCCCCTTTGAAATACTCACATCTGTTTGCTTTACAGTCTTAAATGAAAACACACAAACTAATATTTCTTCCCAGCTTGACTTACTCAATGAAACCTCTTAACATCCAAGTGAAAGATCTCAGAGCTGTAGTTCAGAAAAATGATAAAAAATCAAAAACAAGACCTACTGAGATTAATAAAGGATCACCCCCCCCCTGTCATTGTCATTTTGTTGACCCCCCTTTTGTTTTAATGACAGCCTTGATATCATCTACTGTTAAATTCTGCTCCGTACTTCTAAAATGTGTATTTGTATGCTGTATTGAGGATTTGTTCTGTTCTGTGTATTGTATTGTATTGTATTGACCCCCCTTCATTTTGACACCCACTGCACACCCAACCTACCTGGACAGGGGTCTCTCTTTGAACTGCCTTTCCCAAGGTTTCTTCCATTTTTTTGGGAGTTTTTCCTCGTCTTCTTAGAGAGTCAAGACTAGGGGGCTGTCAAGAGACCTGTTAAAGCCCATTGTGGCACTTCTTGTGTGATTTTGGTGCTGTGCAAAAAATAAATTGTATTGTGTATTATATTGTAACTTCTCTATCAGCTTTGCACACCTAGATTGAGCCCATTCAATATTTGCCCCCCACTCTTCTTTACAGTTTAACTGTTCAAGTTCGGTCACATTGTGTGGTGAGCGTTGGTGGTCTGCTATCTTCAGATCTTTCCACAGATTTTCAGTGTGATTTCGGTCTCGGCTCTGACTGGCCACACCAGGACATTCACTTTTTTCTCCTTCAGGTCCATTTTGCTGTGTGCTTTGGGTCGTTTGTCGTGTCGAAAGGTGAAACGTTCTGCCCATCTTCAACTTTCTGGCAGAGGGTGGCAGGTTTTCCTCAAGAATTTGACAGGATTTTGCCCCCATCCATTTTTCCTTCTTCCCTACCGAGAGCCATGCTATACTGTCGGCATGCTGTGTTGTGGATGGTGAGCTTTATTGGTGTGCCGTTTGGTATGGAGGCCAAATAGTCTGGTTTTGGTCTCCTCTGACCAGAAGACTTTTTTCCACTTGGCATCAGAATCTTCAAGGTGGCAAAGCTCAAATGAGCCTTAATGTGGCTTTTTCCTTGCGACCCTCCCAAACAAGCCACCATTGTGGAGCGCTTGTGAAATTGTTGTCACATGCATACCATTAATCACCACTCTTTGCCATCAAATCCTGTAACTCCTTCAAAGTGGCCATTGGCCTCTCAGTAGCTTCTCTTACCAGTTTGCTCCTTGCTGTTCCATCCATTTTGGAGGGATGGCCGGATCCAGGGAGAGTCCTAGTAGCACCAAACACTTCTTTATTATGACTTCACTGAGCTCCTTGGGACTGATAAAGCCTTTCAGATGTTTTTTGTCTCCGTCTCCTGCCTTATGCCTGTCCATAACTCTGTGTGACGATGCGGATTCGGCTCCATGCTCCCATTGTTGTTCAGGAGCCCTTGGACCCAACACCGTTGGTAATGTCACCGATGAGCTAGTCAGTGGAGGCAATAACAATCGAGCAAGGGGATAGTAAAAAAAGTGCTTTTATTAAAAGACAATCAAAAACAAAGTGTCCAATAAATAGTGCGGTGCAGTTCCAAGTTCAAATAAATAATCCGATAAAACACGTGGAGATTAAAATAGCAAAAAAACAATCCTTTAAAATCGAGGTTAAAATGTTCCTCAGGAAGCAGTTTTTAAAAACAACAAGCTCGGTGCTTCTTCTATGCTGGCGTCTCACCTGCTTCTCCCATACGGTCCCATGCAACAGGCGAGACGCTCCCTGCAGCTGCCCTCTTCAACTCGCACACGAGACTGGAGACCTCCCGATCCCTGGCTTCAGTCTGGCACTCCTCCCAACCTCGAGACTTGGTTCAATCCAACGGCCAGGACGCTCACGTTGGATACTCCCCGACCAAGCCTCCCGACTCCCGCTGCCTTTCCGGCCTTCTGCGGCCAGTCTCCTTTCCCTGGTCGCTCAGCGGGAGCAACATCAACTCTAACGCCTGGATGTCGGCCTAACACCCAGCTTCCTCGCGCTCATTCGCTCGCCCACACCTTCCTTGTGTGTGTCTCTCACTGACTTGCTTCCTCGCTCCCTGTAACCTCCGTCCTTTTCTTTCTCTCTTTTTCCGATCTGTCCCAACCGACTCGCGAGGGGCCATAGCAGCTGCAGGACATTAGCCACGGGAACAATCACGGATGTGGGCAGTTCCTCACCTGTGCACTCGGTGAGAAACGCCCAAACTGCAGATCGCCCCGCGGCTTGCTACAACCACTATGCCCCCTCATGAAGCCTCCTCGAGGGCGGTGATTATTTATTTAAAATAAACGGCCTTTGCTCAGCAAGCTGTGGACCCATAACACCACAACTCTATCCCAGAGATCTTCTGAAAGTGGCCTGCCACCCATAGTCAGTTGTTTGCTGTCAGTTGCTCTACCAAGCAAGGGAATGAATGGACCAGGAACAGCTTCACTAATCGCACTCATTACAACTGAGCACAGCCAGTAACCGCAATGGAAATGGTGGGCACTGACACCTGAGTGAGTTTAGGAGAGGGGGTCCTTTATTCATCTCAGTATGTCTTGTTTTTTATTTTTTAAAATTCTTCTGAACTGTAGCTGTGAGATCTTTCACTTGGATGTTAGAGGTGGTATTGAGTAAGTAAAGCTGGAAAAAATATTAGTGTGTTTTCATTTAAGGCAGTAAAGCAAAAAAAAAAAGGGAATATTTCGAAGGGGGGCTTCTTTTCTAGACCCACTATAAGACGTCTCACCTAAAGGTCTTTCAGTGCTGTATCTGTCCTGATGTCTAACTAAGCACAGAGAACTCCACGTTCGGTGTTACTCTCGCTTGAAGAAGAGGCCCGAGTTACCTCGAGAGCTTGCATATTGTAATCTTTCTAGTTAGCCAGTAATTTGTCTCATTTTGTGTAACTTCTCACTAATCTGGCACATTAATTCTCATTTTGAAGTGAAGCATATTTTCTATGTTTTAGATACACTCTAGCCGCCTCTTGAATTGTATAATGGAGGTGAAGGTTACCGGGGTCCTAGTGTGATGAAAAACCATAAAACTTAACCATGTGCTGTGTCACATTTTGAGAGTACGTGCGTGTTGCCAAACGGTGTATCCGTGTTGATTTATAAGGCCAAAAAGGTAAAAAAAAAAAGCAAACCGTTGTGAGATTCGAAACATCGCCAGCTGCCTTGTTTGTCTTCCTCCGTGGCACACGTTCAGCTCCAAGGATCACCGATTCACCTTGGAAAGTCATCGGCATTGGATGTTGACACACAGATGTGACTTGCTATCTTAGGTCTGTGCACGACTGGACAGTCCTGTCTGGAAAAAGTCCCAGAATCCTTTCACGATATGGAAGCGTTTTTTACTTTATTTTACAAAGTTGCATTGCTTCGGTGAGAGAGTATTGAGATTGCATGTAGCGGGGGTCTTCCAGAGGGGTTTAAAGTGGAGAAAGACAAACAGACTGTGATTGCATTCACTACACTGTTGGCACGCAGACTTATTCTGATAAACTGGAAGAACCCAAACTCTCCTCTTTTAAGTCAGTGGGAAACCAATGTGTTATATTATTTAAAACTGGAAAACATCAAATACTCAGTTAGAGGATCCGTACAGACTTTTTTCAAAACATGGCAGGATCTAATCAGTAATATTTTAAAACAAGCTCATAAAGCACAGAGAATTTATTAATTTAGGTATGTTTACAAGCCTTAAATTTAATGCCGTTCAGCTTGCTCTCTTCTCTCAGGGGTGGGGATCGATCTGTTCTTAACTCAATTTTACTTTTTGTAAAAAGTTGATTGCTTTGTATGGATTGCAATTAAATTAATAAAGTGAATTAAAAAAAAAAAGAGATTGCATGTAGCATGTGATTAAGTGGCAGGAACTAAACAGACGCTTTAGACAGCCAGCCGTCCATCTCCCTAACCTGCTTGTCCAGAGCAGAATCGTGGGGGCAGCTGGAGCCTCTCTCGGCAATCATAGGGCACAAGGCAGGAACAACACCTGGATAATAATAATAATGTTTTAATAATAATAGCTTTAATAATAATCTCCCAATATAATCTTCATTTGGATCTTGATCTTTGTTTGTCTGCGAATGAATTAGAAAATGAAGTAGAGAGACAGCTAAAACATAGGCATTGCATTAAGAATCTCCTCCAGGCTTATACTACTGAAGACTGTAGTACGCCAGTCACACCTCAAAACACAGACATTCAAACTAAACAAATTGTTGTGCTTTAAATTATAACTAAAGAGATCTTCATTTAGATCTTGATCTTTCTTTGTCCGCGAATTCCATGAATGCGTAGACCACCGTCCAGTTTAGTACGTTGTTGTTGCTCATGGATGACAACAATGTGTTGGAATAACGAAAGGGGTGGTGGACAGTGTTACGCTGGTTAGCTCCTGAGGCCTGATTAGAGAATGAGATTGCCAAAGATAAAAGGTACGTGCCTACGTAACATATGAATGAAAGAAAGACGGTGGGTAAAATGAATGACAACGTAACAGCACGTTCTGGAAATTATTATTGTTACGTTGTAGCCGGAGAGTGCTGCGCGTCTTACAGTTGTACCGTGGCTTGCTCACATGTCAGTGAAGTGATCTCTATTTATGCTTTAAAGAGCCTGGATACCTATGTGTCCCCCTTTTATAACCATTGCTCCATGTATATTGCCTTACTCTTTGGATTGCCACAAAGCAACCTGCGAGATTGGAGAAAGGTTGAGAAGAGATCGTGAGAGGAAACGATAGCGTTGTGAAAACGAGACAGAATGATAGATAGATAGATAGATAGATAGATAGATAGATAGATAGATAGATAGATAGATAGATACTTTATTAATCCCAAGGGGAAATTCACAAGAATAGTAAAATAGTAAAAAGTGTCCAGGGAGCAATTCCACATAAAAGAAAGTGGTAGAAGTGATCAGTGAAATAGAGATAAAAAGGTAAAAAGATAAAGTCATATACGGAGCTGCTGGAAAGGCTGCCACTCGGATGCGGCGCCGGAAATAAATGTGAACAGACAGAAGCAGAATTGCTCCTACACCACCACATAATTACGATTCGGACAGAGATTCCGAGTAGGCCGTTCCTATTGAATCAATGTCCAAGGGTTTTCTTTTGTAATTTTGTTTCCCTTATAAAAAATCATAATGCTGTGCGATGAAGGGCCCAGTTCACAACTGGCAGCCGCGTTTAAACAGGGAGCCATTCACAGACCACTTTAATACGCGCAAAGTAGTTGGGCGCACATGGCTAGTATCATTATAATTGTCCTCAGTATCTTTCAACCTTTAATCTATTCATGTAGGTATAATAATAATAATAATCCAGCCATCCGTCTCCCTAACCTGCTTGTCCAGGGCAGAATCGCGGGGGCAGCCGGAGCCTCTCCCAGGAATCATGGGGCACAAAGCAGGAACAACATCTGGATAATAATAATCTTCTAATAATAATAACATCCTAATTGTTGTCCTATGTATCTTTCAACCTTTAATCTATTCATATACGCTCAATAATAATAATAATAATCCATCCATCTTTTTAACCTTCTTTTCCAGGGCAGAATCGCGGGGGCAGCCGGAGCCTCTCCCAGCAAGTATCGGGCACAAGGCAAGAACAGCACCTGGATAATAATAATGTTTTAATAATAATAGCAATAATAATAATAATAATAACATCTTTATAATTGTCACTCAGTATCTTTCAACCTTTAATTTATTCATTTAGGTGCAATAATAATAATAATCCAGCTATCTTCCTAACCTGCTTGTCCAGGGCAGGATCATGAGGGTGGCAGGAGCCTCTCCCAGCGAGTATCGGGCACAAAGCAGGAACACCTTATTAACACCTGGGCAATAATAATGTTTTAATAATAATATAATCATCCTAATTGCCCTCAATATCTTTCAACCTTTAATCTATTCATATAGGTACAATAATAATCTTATCTATCTATCTTCCTAACCTGCTTGACCAGGGCAGGATTGTGAGGGCAACGGTAGCCTCTCCCAGCGAGTATCGGGCACAAGGCCGGAGTAACCCCTGGGTGGGCCACTAGTGATGTACTTTTACCGAATTCTTGGAGGATCCGCGAGTGTAACGCGTTGCCCTTTTATGTCATTACCTTGATGACGAAATGCACCGCACGCTCCTGGCGGGTAACAATGGCAACGAGATGAAGCAACTTCACGAAATGGTGACACACTACAAAACCAAGATGGCATCGAGAAAAGACGTGGAGATATTTCAGCTTCTTTAAACTGGGTGCAGTACGCTTTAAAATCCTTGAAACAAGAAACGCACAATCAAAACAGACGCCATAATAAGATCAGAAATAAATTTCCGTTCATCGTGTAAACTCGCGTGATGAACTTCAACCCCGTATTAGCAATTAATATATAATGGAACGACTAACGTAAATGTGTTACAGACAGTGCTGATTAATGTAAAGAAGTATATTTTAGCATAATGGAAATACATTTTAGAATTAAAGGTTCATACGATGCTGGGTGTGCTGCTGCAGCTCAGTAGAAGGTGACCTTTAGGCCAAGGCTTGCCAGGATGAAAGCGCAGCTTCTCATCAGCGTCAGGGAATCGCCATATTGTCTACACATATTATTAGCATGCATGGAGCCCTTGTGGGGAACATCATCAACATGAATTGGCAAAATGCATTTGGACGGGGTGGATAGCAGCAGCCAAGGGGTTCAAGAGAGATGGTAAATAGAAGAGGGGATGGGGGGCAGCTCTGTCTGGCTCCTTTGCTGATATGACCTACGTGGTGGCAGAGTACAGGATTTTTCAGTTTGTACCACTCATTAAAGTCCCCCGCTCCTCCTCCTCGGCACCAACCCGTCTCTACTAGTGCCTTTGTATTCCTTCATCTGCCTGCTGGCGATACAACCAACTATGAAAAGGTTCTGACATGATTCGCTGTTGTGTCTAAAGTCTGAGGTGTACACGCTAAACGGGAACGGCGCCAGTCCAGTTCCCCTTGAACATAATCCCACAACCCAACAAGGGGGTGCAACTCCCAATTCTAAAGATTCACAAACTGTGGTCTGCCGTAACCTCGACCTGCACTGACGGGAGCTTCTCCCTCCGAGATATGAGCTTTATGGAATTAAATACACGAAGCAAGTCCTAAGTATCCTCACCCCGCCGCCCCATTCCTCCCGAGGGGACTCGGCCCTATTCGGCAGAAAGATGACAGCATCGACCACCCCTGTGTGGTCCTGGTAAATGTTTAAAAAAAGTCGTTTTCACATGACTGTATATGTGTGCCTCACCTAGAGGTCCATGGGGGGCCTCAATCCCGCCTGGTCACATCCTAACACCGCTAACGTTGTGCGGGATGGCACATGTTAAATGTTATCAGTCAGTGCCACGCTGCGGTGCACCCGATTGTAATGCGGAAGGCAACAACATTCCGTAAAGTAGAACTGGACGTCCTAAACGGGAGCACTGGGTCCGTCCGTCCTTCCTCACAGCCCCCTTTCCAAAAGCAGAACTCACTTCGAGCTACATTATTTGTATGAAAATGTGCTAGAAATAAATGTTATTGTTGTTGTAATGAGGACAAGTAGAAAAGCTGGCAAAAATCAGAGAGCAGTGCTAATGGGAACAACCGGTAAAAAATGTGAACTGGCCGGTGATGGGAGGAACGTCTGATAATAATGAGGTCTTAAGAGGGGGGTCAGGAGGTGAAACGTAAATCAGTAAACGATGAAAGCTTCGTAACAGAGACATCCGTCCTCTTTTAGCAGAGACAATACAAAGTAAGAGTCCTAAAGAATAAGCTTGCGATTTCTCAAGTCAAATTTAGACATGAAATCAGGATCAAATATTTGATGTCTTCGTTTAGGGTGGCGCAGTGCTTAGTGCTGGCGCCCGGTCCTCCTCACCTCTCCTCTCCTGGGGGAAGGAGGGGGGTCACTTTATACCGAATTGTTCACCACAATGCAGCAGTGCAGAATGAGTTTGGTTGAAGTTCAAAACAGCGGGCAAAGTCTGACAGACCCCAACACGCCCCCCCTGCTGCCCGAACCGATAAACCGTTTCCTGACACCCCGACGCGTTCCAATGAAAACCTAACAATGAATCACTGAGCTGCGAGAGGTGACAAACTGAAGGTCTGACCACAGGTGCTGCTGTCATCATCCTGAAAATAACACGCCATGTTCCGGAAAGAGCGACCCTCTTTAATCGACCGCAGCGCACGGCTGATCGTCATTTTATGAATTTCAAAGCAGCGACCGTCGTCGGACTGGTAAGTGAGACGCTCGCTGAGCTCCTCTCGTTTTGACCTTTAGGTCCTGGTCATTGTCGCGAGATCGAACGGGGAACCTCCTGAAGGTTTGGGTTCAAGCGGTCAAACCGGACAGAAACGGCGATGTTTGAACCTCAAAGTCAGACGAATGTTTTATTTTCACTTGAGTCAGATGCGCGCCGATGGTGCAGACAGCCGCTGCAGAAAACGGATGGAGACCACATCAAGATGTCTGAACCTGCATCTCAATATGGACCCTCATACGTGATGCAGGATTTAAAGCACTGGCGCAAGGGTTACTGAGATGAAGACTACAATCCGTGCGACTGATGGGGGTGTCGGAGTGCTGCGCTAGTGACAGATTGAATGTTAACATCAAAGTCATTTAGTCGTATTTGTGGGCATCGAGATGCTGCCACGCGGCATTAGGACGATTTTCGACTGTCGTGCCCTCAATGGGGCTGGCGTGTTTTCCCGTTGTTCATGTGAATTGTATTCGGTTAATCCTGCTTCTTTTTAACATATATATATATATATATATATATATATATATATATATATATATATATATATATATATATATATATATATATATATACAGATAGATATATACACAGATATATATATACAGATATATATAATGTTAAAAGGAGCAGAATCAACAGGTATATATATATATATATATATATATATATATATATATATATATATTCTGTTAGGCTGATGGGCACTTCTAGGCTGGCACTGTTTGCCACGCTTTGATTGACAGGTGGCTTGTTCAGGGTGGTCTCTACATACCACCATTAATTGAATTCTTATATTCCTTTAGTAGCCTTCCCAAACACACACCTGAAGTGTCCATTTAACTCTGGTGGTCTTAACTGTGTGCCTTGTGCCCATTGCTTTGATAGTTCTACTTGAACTCTGAACTGAGTAAAGATAAAGAATCAGCAGCCATGAACTGCCCAGCGGCTGCCACTGCATGGAGTGTGAAAGCCACAATGTGTTAAAAATGGAGATTGTGACCAACTGTATTACAGCTTGAAGTGCTGAATGTGTGTGAAGAAGGACTTGACTGTTGATTTAAACTGATGCTACCTTGGAAGAGTGTTTGCTGAGAAAGGCACAATACAGGGGCGTAACTAGGACTGGGTATGTGCTGGTCACCAAAATAAATTAGGGTCTGCCTTGAGTGAAATTAAAACTGTCCACCGTTAATGAGAGCAGAATTACACCTAATAGAGTCACGGGAGGGCAGGCTGTAGCTGCCCCGTGACACTGCAATGAGGATGAGAATGCCTTTTATTGTCACTATCCACATGTACAATGAGATTAAAAGCAGCTCCTTCAGTGCAGACATATACAGTTTGTAGAAGACAACAAGTAAATAAACAGATGGTGCAAAAAGTTCTGTGATGCCATATACTGTACATATGGAAAGAATAATACCTACTGCACTATTGGGTTATTGCACATTATTTAAATATTTCACAATAATGATAATCAAGTGCAGTGAGTAGTGGATGTTGGACCCTGAGAGTAATGATATTGCACAGTTATTATCAGTACCATTTAGATATTGGATATTGCACAGTTGATGGACAGAAGGAAGTCCAGGGTTTGTGGAGTTAAACCGTGTAGTCAGTGCATGTGTGAGTTTAGAATGGTTATGGCTTTTGGGAACAAACTGTTCTTGAGTCTGTTTGTCCTCGTTGTGATGCACCTGTAGCGCCTCCCTGAGGTCAAACAGATCAGAGCCAGGGTGGCAGCTGTCCTGGATGATGCTTTTTGCTCTGCTGAGGCAGTGGGAGGTGTAAATGGAGAAGCAGGCTAAGAAGATGGATGGCGTTGTGGGTGTGAGAACCAGCATGAACCTCCTCATCCCGATATCAGGTAGGCAGGAATATAATAATAAATCCCGGCAAAACAACAAATATGCAGTCAAAGAGGTGGTCCCCCAGAGTCCAACCGACTCTGACACAATGGCCCACCTGTGCTGCTTATATTTAGGCCTCATGCATTACACAGTCTGGCTGGACTGAAATTCAGTGCGAGAGGGCTGAGAGGGTCCTTATTGTCACATCTGCACTGAACGTCTGACATGCACGTGTTAAACAAGCTAGTGACTCCCCACCACTTTCTGGTTGCATGATGAGTGATGTACAGAAATAAAGGTGCTATAATAGAACAGAGAGATGGACGGGAAAGGTGCTGCATAAAAGGCTTATAGGGTCATTACGGCCCATCTTACAGACTACAGTGAGATTCTGATTTGCTTGTGCTAATCGACATGCAGCACCTCACCACCCTCCAGAGCCGTGATTAGCGAGCAGATAGATGGATGTGCAAGGGACTTTATAATAAATACATACATAGATACATGTGAAAGGCACTATATAATACATAGATACATGTGAAAGGCACTATATAATACATAGATAGATGTGAAAGGCACTATATAATAGATACATACATGGATACATGTGAAAGGCTCTATATAATACATAGATAGATGTGAAAGGCATTATATAATACATAGATAGATGGGTAGATGTGAAAGGTGTTGTATAATAGGTTTCTTGGGATCATTATTGCCCCATGTACAGAGCACAGTGAAATTATAACTCGCATGTGCTAATGAACATACAATATGCTGTCACTCAGTAGAATTGTGTTTAGTGATAGAGAGATATGAAAGGCTGTATATTAGGGGTGTCAAACTCCAGGCCTGGAGGGCCGCAGTGCCTACAGGTTTTCATTCTAACCCCTTTCCTAATCAGTGACCAGTTTTCACTGCTAATTAATTTTTCCCCATCACTTTAATAGCCCTGTTTAGAAGAGTTCAGCCCTCTGAATTAATTCCTTTCTTCATAAAATGACAGCCAAGCAGAAATGAGATGTGAAACGAGCTGACAGATGAGCAGCTAAACTGGGGCTTCAAACTCGAACCAATTTCACTCCAGTGACTTTCTTAATGAGAAGCCAATTCTTGCTGTTAATTAAACTCGTTATTTGATTCCATAGCTTGTTGCTGCTCTCATTCTGCCACAGCACACATTTTGAAAACTGTTGTTTTTCTGTTCTTTCTAAGAGCACCAATGTCACTCGAGGCCTGGAGTTCACCATCCCTGGGCTATATGATAACTAGACAGGAAAGGTATCTATCTATCTATCTATCATATAGTGCCTTTCACATCTATCTATCTATCATATAGTGCCTTTCACATCTATCTATCTATCTATCTATTATATAGTGCCTTTCACATCTATCTATCTGTCTATCTATCATATAGTGCCTTTCACATCTATCTATCTATCTATCTGTTATATAGTGCCTTTCTCATCTATCTATCTATCTATCTATCTATCATATAGTGCCTTTCACATCTATCTATCTATCTATCTATCTATTATATAGTGCCTTTCTCATCTATCTATCTATCTATCTATTATATAGTGCCTTTCACATCTATCTATCTATCTATCTATCTATCTATCATATAGTGCCTTTCACATCTATCTATCTATCTATCTATCTGTTATATAGTGCCTTTCACATCTATCTATCTATCTATCTATCTATCTATCTATCTATCTATCTATCTATCATGTGACACCTTTTAATTCTATCATCTACTCTCTCTACATATAAAATCCTAAGCCTAAAAGAGCAGCAATTTTATGTGACGTTTTTATGTCACTTTTTTGTCACACTTTAAATCGGGCTTATTTCAAAACCTACATATATATATTTGGTATCATTCTTTTCAGAGTTTATCAAACTTTAATGTTATGTTGTTAGATTTTCAGATTTTTATTCCATTTTCAAATGATAAACTAAAATATCATGAAAGTCGTGGTTTTTATGTTTGATCGAGTAAACTTTCTTTCACAGGAACAAACTATTAAATAATAAAGATGTCTTCACAACGCCAATGTTTGTATGGCAGTGATTTAGTTATCTGAAGGTCGCGTTGCGATGACTCAATGCACACTTTAGTGATTTTTTCCTTTTATTTCAATGAGTCATGTTTTTTTTTTTTTTAATCTATAAGAATGTCAGTTAAAATGAACACATCGTTTACTTCGTCTCTTATAAACTCATAGTGGACCTCAGTTTAATAGGAATACTCCAATCGGTAAGAGAGTAAATATTTTATTCTCATTTCATGATTTTTACTCCATTAAATAATAATTAATTTTTTCTTTTACATATTTATAAAATTTTGTGATTTTTTTTTTTTGTACATTTACAGATTTTACTAATATTCTGGCTACAAATGGGGGTTGGGCACTGAAGGCGCCGGGGAGGGGGAGGGGAGCATTATTCTAATCATTATTATATTCTGTTATATAGTGCCTTTCACATCTCTCTCTCTGTCACATGCATCTGAATATCTGTGTAATATAGTAATATAAATAATAATTGAGGCTCATCGTGTGAGTAAACCTTTGATATTTTGAGCCTTATGAATCTGAACTTCTGTGCCACATTAAAGACCCTGCAGCTTGTTTTCTAGAATGTTCTTTCGTCTCCGCAGGCTCTCGCACACGTGATGTCTGTGGCTAATCTGAGGCCTTGACTCAGCAGATCTCTGTGGGTGGGTGAGTTCATTGTGCTTAGGACTGGTGTCTTCAGTTTGTTGGGTTGTCCTCTCGGTGTCCACCATGTTAGGTCCAACCAATGGCATAATCAGATTTTCATTTTTTTTTGCTATGGGGGTAATCAGGTACATGAATATTAATTTTCTCTCTGATCAATCAGTTGGAGTCTGTCATACATTTCAGACAGGAGGACATAAATGTCCTCCCAGCTATACCTTTGGGTCCACCTGTCTGGTAGCAAGTTGCCCGCAGTTTTGCCTTCTGAAGAGCTGAAGTTCTTTGTTCCTCAGGTTTTTCAGTCCATGCTGGCTCAATCGCGTCATGCAGTTCATCCAGTAGTTCAGGTTGCCAGCTTGCCGTCCCACTTGGCCTTTGGCGTGAATTGGGGGTCTCTGTCGGGTTCATGGAGTGTTCTTTGTGAAGGTTGGCGTCATTCATTTGAAGATGGGCACGCTGTGTACATTATGGGCTGCACATGGTCAACAACAGTGCTTAGGCATGTTGTGGCACTCAGAAGAGAGGGAGTTGATTTTCAGCTGCCCAAAGTGTGCAAAGAAAACATTCAGAATAGACCCCTGGCACATGACAGGATGGAGCACAGACATTCATGTGGTTTACTGCCAGGTCTGACCTGGGCAAAGATTACTCTAATCTTCAGGCATCCTGTTCTGGTGGTCACGTACCCTCTGGAGCCTCGCTGACTGCACTGGCCATCTGCTGGTGCCCGTCTGCTGGAAGGTCAGGCCTTTCTGCTCACTTAGACAAGTCTGGCCATCCTCCTCTGACCTCTCAATGGAGTGCAACCAGGACCACCTCAGGTGGGACCCACAACTCGTATACGTCAAGTGTCTTGCCCATTTCAGCGCCAGCAGGAACAAAAACTGAACTTCCTGAATGCATCTGCATGCTATAGAAATTAGATAGATATGGACGGTGCTGAGAAGATGAAAGCAAGGAGAAATGAAAGGTGCTCCATAAATTAAAGGAGATAATGAAAATGACAATATAGATCAAGATAGATAGATAGATAGATGTGAAAGGCTGTATGCAATAGATAGATAGATAGATACTGTATATAATGCATTTGTCATTCCAACATTTTGCAAATACAATACCAAATAGCATTTAGAGAAGCTCCATGTTTCTTACTATTTTGTCTGTTATTAAACTTAGTTATAGTCATTCTGATATTTATTTTTTAAAGAACTTCTGTAAAAAAAGACACATTTCCTATCTATCTATCAATCAATCAAATGGTTCAAGTGAGTCACTAGTGCCACTTCATGCACCTTTGCTATACACTCTGACCTGAGCAGAGATACGTCAAGAGACAAAATAATGTAGCAATTGACTGAGGCGCACTTCTTGTGGGCTACAAGGAACGTTCTGGAAGGCTGCCACACTAACTGCCTCTGTTCAGTGCTGTACCCACTAGAAATGCTGGCATATCTGTGGTTCAGTCTTAGCATATTAAGCTACACTGCTGGCAACAATTTCTGTGCAGTGCTGTACCCAATGCATCATAATATCTTAGAGCGGGTAAGGCAGTGTAAGGACGTCAAGCTACAGTACTGGGCATATTTCGGATGGTTGTCACACTAGAGACCCCGCTCAGTCCAAGTATGCCAACCCAATGGTGGGAACGTTCTGGAGGGTTACTACACTAGCTGCAACTGTTCAGTGGTGGCACCCCAAGCTACAGAAGTGTGATGTTTCTATCTATCTATCTATCTATCTAACACAGTTGGAAACCAATTAAGTGTAAATTTTGCACACAAGTTAGGAGGTTTTTCTTTACACAAAGAACCACAGACACATGGAATAAGTTACAAAGTAGTGTGCTGGAGTGTAGGACTTTAGAGACTTTCAAACTTTGACTTGATGTTACTTTGAACAATCTCGGGTGGACTAGTGTGTTGGACTGTATGTGCTAATGCTTGCAGTTAATATATTCAGTAAGAAATTAAAGAAACAGAGGACTCCTTACATAAAATTTGTACAAAATTAACAGAGCTCGAGTCAACAAAAAAATAAAATTTGAACAGCAATAGCTTACCATGGCCTTGAGAAATGGGTTAGTTATGGGGTGCTCTCCGGACCTGCTGGAGGTAGTGGTGAATCAATCTATGTAATTTTATGATTCTGTCAACTATACTAAAGTTAATATCTATCTATCTATCTATCTATCTAAGACATGCATTGCATTTATCATTTCAACAGATGGCGTATCACAAACATTTGTTGAATTGCATTTTATTACTACAAATGGTTGTGATGTGCCACTTGTTGTAATGACAAATGCAGTACATTTTATTGCTACTTTTAGGTGTACATCAAAAGCTTAGATTTCAAACCATCTTAGACGGGTAGCACAGCTAGTGGCAAATAAATGATTTATTCCGCCTCCATTTGTCCTTGAACAAAGAAAATGTTGTGTGTTGTACTTTTTTGACCCTATAAGCATAAGAAAGAAAGAGAGAGAGAGAAAGAAAGTAAGTGACAGGTGGATTGATTTGGGTGAAGCTCGGCGGATGTCACACTTGCTTCACTTTGACGTCTTTGTTTTGGTTTTTGATTTTCGTCTGAGTTTTCTAACTTTTCCTGAGTCCATCTCAGTTGTGACCCTGATTTGGCCCAGATGGACGCAGACCTGGCCTTGCGCCCACTATACCCCCCTCCCCTCCCCCACTCCCATGTCTCTCTGTCTCTTTCTCAGGCGCAGTTTCTCTTGAGGTGAGCAACTTTGGGAACGGCTTATCAGAAAAGCTCTGCTGTTCTTGGTTTCCGAGGGCGTTTTGCTGTGGGTTTCATCTGCTGTTTTATCTCGTGCTCATGAGGGTTTCTTTTTTTTTTTGTCTGTCTCTATTTTCTCACCTTTGGCTGTTGTACTTTTTTTGTTTACAGGAAGCTGCCTTTTCTTACAGAGCTCGGCGTTGATGGCTTACTAATTGGGTGGTTGCCACCATTAGAGGCCCGGTATGCTGCTCAGGCTCTTACGCTCGATTATTTATTTCCGAGTCCGTGAAGTCGTGTTCTGCGACTTGGACATCTCTCACCTCGGTGGCTCCACTGCTTGCAGCTTTTTGTTTAAATTTAATGTGCTATTTACAAAGTGAGACGCCAACCCTCTGTCTCCACTATTTAAGTTTGTCTATAAATGTGGCAGGTGGGTGGCACATTGGCATGCGGTGCTCGGACTTGTGAAGTTTAGATGCTCTCTTGAATATCCCCTGTAGCTCAAAGCCAGGCTGTGACATTCAAATCTTGACAGGAGTGGCACACAGTCAGGTGCCACCTCATTCCACCGCTGGCACCATTAACCGTAGAGTACTGGACAGAGGTCTGGCCAGCAGCACTGGGCTGGCATGCAGATGTTCGAGTCCAGTTCAAGGACCCCGTACTGGGAATTGGGGAAAGCTTATTTGGAAAGCCAAGTCGGATTCAATAGTTAAATGTTGAGAGTGGGTGAGTGATATGGGGGGCCACGGCTATAAGGAGAACACACTTGTTTTCAGAGGTGGGGGGGCATCCTGTTTGATGGGCTGCCTAATTTGTTTTTCTACAAAGTGAAGAAATATCTGATGGATGTTTTGTGACTATAATCTCTCTTTGGTTAAAAAGCCACAGTCAGAAATTTTATGCTGTTGTTCACCACAGCAGTTAAACCTCAATAAAGCAACGTCCTGCAAACCCATTCCCCCCCAACCACCCGTCCCCCCGAGCCATCAAGTCTGATTTGAACTGATAATACACTCGGAAGAAAATAATGCAATATGTTTACATTTTATTTGATTTTATTTAAAGAACAAAACCCAGTTAGGGGCGTTCCGGGCCAAGATATGAAGGAGGTTAAGCGAAACAATGATGGAGAGGCGTCAGGACAGAAGGGTTTAAGGGGAACCGGTACGATGGACCCCACCAAGAACAATATGGAGACACATAAGAGGAGATTCCGCACAAATATCAGAAAGCTTTTTCTTCATGCAAAGAGCCACTCAATGCATGGAATACATGAGCAAGTAGTGTGGTGGAGAGCAGGGGCCTCATGTATAAACGGTGCGTACGCACAGAAATGTTGCGTAAGAACTTTTCCACGTTCAAATCGCGATGTATAAAACCTACACTTGGCGTAAAGCCACGCACTTTTCCACGATACCTCATGCCTTGTCGTACGCAAGTTCTCCGCTCGGTTTTGCAAACTGGCGGCACCCAGCGTCAAAGCAATGGTACTGTTCTTGTGTGATTACTCATTATTTTCATGATGCGGCTTTATAAATACACAGAAACTAACTGCATATTGTTTATTAGTGTAATGCATCTGATTGTAATTAACTCGTAACAATATAATGGTCCAGGGAACAGCCATAGTATTCCAAATGCCATAACTGCTTTAGCGTTGTTACTCTCACTTCTTATTTCAGCTCCTCCCGTTAGGAGTTGCCACAGCAGATCATCTTTTTCCATATTACTCTCACTGCACGACTCGGAGTATTTATATCACTGTATCTGAGTGTGTATCACAGCAGCAGCTGATCGGAAAGAGAATTATCGGTATACGGCATTAAGCACATGCTGTCTCTGCCATGGCAAAACGTTTCAAAGCCTTTCCTGTACGGACCTCGCGGTTCAAAACAGTTTAATCCCAAGAACTTTAAATGCAGCCAATCAAGTGCTCCTTGTAGAACTGTTAGGACTTATAAGTACAATCACCCCACTGTAAACTTGCACTATAGTTATAATATCGCACAACCTGAGCCACTTTGTAAAGCGCGTATTTACATATGATGACAATATTATTTTAAGGTGAAATGCAGCAAAATATGTTTGTTAAATTATACAGATAAAACTTTAACTTCATTTAAATAATCTATATTCTTCACTGGGAGTGTCGTTAAGGATAGAATAATTAAACATGTACTACAAAGATATTTCAATGTTCTTTAAACGTTTTGAAGAATTGGCGCTAAGCTTACAGATGGCTTAACGTCTATTACAGAGCTGATTGTATGGCGATCGGTTACTTGGGGAAAGAAAAGCACTGACTGCAGTGACGGCTACGCCAATATATATTGAATATAAAACAGAAAGAGAAAATAACAACACAGCTAAAAACACAGCGACAAATTTCGGCAAAAGTTAAATGCTTGTGTCATGAGCACAAACGTTCTTTAACTCCTATCATCATGAAAATGACATCACGTATACATCTCAGTATTTTAGTTATTCAGAGAGCTGTAATATCACGAATGTAATGGACTCTGTGTCCAGTTGGAGGAAGAGAGCCAGTTTAAGAAGCAAGTAGTGATTCACACACATAGAGCACATAGAAAATCAAATACAAAACAAAGCATTTAACGTGCTACTTTAATTACGATGTGATTTTAGAAACTGGTTAATTAAACGATTTTAAGATGAAGTTTATAATGTTCTACTTTAATGACAAAATAAACTACGTGATTAAAGTGGAAATGTCGAGATTGAAGTTGACATTTCGTGCTTTTTCCTCACTGTGTGCCTTTTTTCTCTGTACCCTAATAAACTTTCATATGACACTCAGACAGTGGGCTTACAACTTGGCTTTCCACGGCGACTTTGATATTTGACTTCTTTTTTATTTCCGGCACTGTGCGATTTTGTGAATGTGAGCTTTCAAGTTTCTCCAACACGCTATGTCACTCGATCAACTTCCTTTTGTTGATTATACCACAGTTTATTTGAACAAATAGTATGTTTTTCCTTTGCCTCCACTTGGTATTCGCTGAAATTCTTATATTTTCCCCGTGCTTTTCCCATTGTCTTTTCACAGAAGGCTGCGCTTAAGGGCGATTTATATTGATTTGCATATTCAAATAGGCGTAATTCTGGGAGGATTTGGGGCGTTACATAATGCGCGTGCACGAGCGTTAGTTTTCACACTGATCGGGATTTATGTAGCGGAAGAACGTGGAAGTTGGAGTACGCACAGATTCCTGCATCTGGATTTTTCTGTGCGTAAGCACATTTCGGCTTTTGTGCTTACGCCATGTTATAGTGCGAGTTCTACGCACGGCGTTATACATGAGGCCCCAGGACTTTAGGGACCTGCAAAGCTCAGCTTGCTGTTATTTTGGAGAGCCAAAGTGAATGGGCTGTATTCTACTACCGATGCTCTTTAACGTTTTTCTTGAGAGCATCACAACCACGGTCCTCAAAGATCACCAGAGCACTGGAGGGCCCACCATTCCTTATGGGAAGATAAAACGATACGGTTATGCCACAAGATCTGAGAGCCTCCCCAAGACACTCCTGCAAGGAACAGACGAGGGAAAAATGAGAAGAGACAGTCAAAGAAAAAGTGGATGGACAACATCTCAGAGGATGTTTGCTGAAAGCCAAATGCTGGCTGAATTCTACCACTGATGCTCTATAACGTTTTTCTTGAGGGTATCATGACACGAAGATCACCACGGTACAGTTAGCATTGGTGGGCATACCATCCCAAACCTCCAATTTGAAGATTACATTGATAAACTAGTGGGTGGGAAGTGAAGCTGAGCTTGGCCACCTGGTGGTGCCTGGAGGATGCAGTTTCGAAGCATGGCATGAAGATCAACACGGAAGAGAGTGCATTGATAATGCACAGTGGAAAACCAGTCATAATGAAGATCTCGGCTCATGATCATGAGTTGTAGACCATTAGCCAGATCAGGTATCCAGGTTCTGCAATCCATCAAGAGGGTTCAATAACTTAAGTCATATCAGGGGCCGCACAGACAATAGCAGCCCAGGCAAAACTGAAGCCAAACTGGAGAGACAAGCAGATCAGCTTTAATGTCGCCTTAAGATTACAATCATTTTATACATATGTGAACCCGGGACCTCGATAGCATGAAATCCAAGCAGTGGAGATGAGGTGCTACAGAGTACTTCACCGACAAGAAGATCTGTGGCATCATCCAACAGCAATTGGTCAACTATGGAGACCCCCTCATCATTAGATAAAACGGTACGGTTGTGCCACAAGATCTAAGAGCCTCCCCAAGACACTCCTCCAAGGAACAGACAAGGGAAAAATGAGAAGAGACAGTTAAAGAAAAAAGTGGATGGACAACATCTTAGAGAAGACCCAGGTGATGTTTGCTCAAACCCAAATGCTGGCTGAATTCTACCACCGATGCTCTTTAACATTTTTCGTGAGGGTATCATGACTGATGCCCTGAAAGATCACGAGGGTATCATGAGAATTGGAGGGCGCATCATCCCAAACCTCCGATTTGAAGCTGACATGGATAAACTGGTGGAAAGAGAAGCTGAGCTTAGCCACCTGGTGAAGTGCCTGGAAGACGCAGCATCAAAGTATGATAGCATGAAGATCAACATGGAAGAGAGTACGTTGATGATGAACAGTGAAAAACCAATCATAATGAAGATCTCGGCTCATGATCATGAGTTGTAGACCATTCGCTAGATCAGGTATCCAGGTTCTACAAACCGTGAAGAGGGTTCAATAACTAAAGTCATATCCGGGGCTGCACAGACAATATCAGTCCTGACCAAACTGAAGAGACAAACAGATCAGCTTTGATGTCACTTTAAGATTACAATCATTGTATACGTATGTGAACCCGGGACCTCGACAACAGAACTGCAGTGAGAAGTTCAAGCAGTGGAATCGTTTTGGGGATTTTCTACTTCATCAGCGATGAGATTTGTTGCATGTCTTACTTGTGGTCAGCACTTATAGCATCCACAGGCTGACCTCAAGGTCTGATGGCCTATCCTGTCCCCAGATGGTGACATTTCATTTGGTGACTTTCTAGCAGTACACAGTAGAAATGAAGAAAAAAAATCAAAAAAGTGACCTGCAATACAAGGTGACCATCTAGAGAATGATACCTTTTCACTGAACTGAATCAAATTCTTATTTATATTTGAACATCCCTTCCAGTTTGGTGGATGAGCAGGCAGCACTGCCCTTGATTGGTCTTTCACTTCCATCGAAATTGCAAGAACGCTGGCAGACCGAAACATCTCATGGAGGCCAGATGATGAATTCTTCCCTAAATTGTGTTACTTCTTCAGAGCTAACGTTAAGTCCAAACCCAGGTAAGGAGGTCATATCCGTTGGTAGTGTTTGCTCAAATGTCCTCTTTAAGCCTTCGCCAGACTCTGTGGTCAGTTTATTTTTTCCAGCAACGCCAGGTCTCTATTCTTGAAGCTGAATGGCTGTAGGTGACGTTACCTTTAAAAACCGCATGAGTCATTCTTCTGCTTTGGTTGGCCACAAGAACAAGGTTTTTAGACCTATTAGGGGGTTCTAAAAGTCTGATACCTTCAGCAGTTTATTTGAGATGGGAAAGTCACATGACTTCTGCTGGTCTTCTGTTCTCTGTGGTCTGCTGTTTTATTTTTATCCTTCCACATCAAAGCAGAGTCAGGAATCATCAGGGCTGCTTTTAATTACTGGAAAGAGATGGTATCTAATTCCCCAATGCAGCTCTGCAGTGTTTCTCTGTTCCTTATCGTCTAAGTTTGTGTTTCAGTGTCCAGCCACATGAGGTTGAGTAGAAGGTGTGGGCGGTTGGAGGGAAGAGGGGATACAAATGTATTCACTTGGCTCATTTTTGGTTTCTTTATAACAACAACAGAAACCCCGTTAACGATCACCAGTCGAAAATTCACTCATGTGGTGTCCCCTCAATCAAAGCTCCTGGATTCAAAGTGCAGTATACTGCCATCTTTGACATTCGAGCTACAGGAGAATTCTGCTACTTCTAGTGAACAATCGGGCTTCTGACTGCGAGGACGTCTGCTTTTCACTGCAGGCTTACTCCACATCACCTTCACTACACCCACCCCTTCCCATCTGAGGTAATCCCGGAACAAACCCCGAGATTAGTCAACGGTCAGAAATTTACTCAGCTCATGAGTTTGTTTGCACTTTCAGTACTAACTGTTAAGCTTCTAGGCTACGAGGGATTCAATCCGAGCAGGAGATAAGAAGTTAAGATCTCGTGTTGGATTTGAAGTTCTCATCCAAAATTTTAGAAATTTTCCTGGATTGGGACTTTGTAGTCTGTCGGGTAGTCCTTTGATCCTATTTTTCAATCTGTGTCCATCTTCAGACACCACTTGTTTATCTCGAAGCGCATTACATTCAGTTTCTTGGACAACAGACATCATTCGGTGCAAGATGAGAGCATGTGCTTTGCTTCCTCCAGGTCAACCTTAATTACTTTGATTATATTCTCAGATTAGCTTGTTTTATTCTCTGTGGTTTTGTTCGTTTTTCCTAAGATTTCTTCCAACATAACATCGAGATTATTGCATGAACGTTCCACCAGATCCTTCATATCGGAGTTCACATCCAGTGGCTCTGAGACAAACAAATTTCTCCATAGTGACTTTGTGATGACCAAAACAGACGTGCTTTTTCACGACATTTACACCAAAATTTGTTTTTGCCGGTGATTTCACGAAACACCAAAGTCATGGAGGGAGGGGTTTGAAGTTTTTTTTTTGAGGTAGAAAACAAAGACAGTTGTTCCCTAAAGCCGCGTTCACACTTATGGGTTCTCTTTTTTTCTTTTCATGGCTGCCTTCCGGTAAAATAAATTCTATTTACTCCTCTCGTTCACATCACTGCGGCGGTTCAGTGTGTTTTTCCAGAACGTGACGTCACCATAACTTATCAACCATCCTTTTCTGTTTCTGGCTGTGGTTCAGTGGGGTCCTTCAGAACTGCCAGTAAATTATAGGCTCCACCCCCATGACCTTAAATTAGAGGATGTTACATTACCCCCGCCCCCCCCCCCTATATTCTTTGCAACCAGGTGAACTAAAATTATAGTAATTATTACGTCAAGTTATGCTATATTTATTCCCTCTTATTTTCATTAACGCCTGGTGGACCTGAATTGTTATGTCATATTAATTTAATTTTTTTCCCCTGTTATTTTCATTACAGTCTGCCATTTTCTCCCAGAAGTTTTCCAGGCAAGTTCATTTTCAGTGATGGCAGTGCCAGGGTCAGGTGGGTCTATCCTGCTGGCCTGGCTTTCCATTTTTCTTTGCTGCATCAACCACCTGGATGGTTGCACAACTGGCACACCCAACGAATGCAAAGAAGCTGACTTTGTGCCAGGGTACAACCTGGCGGGTGAAGGCTTTGATGTGGTCAAAATGCAGCGCAAAGGCTCCTATGTGATCAACACCAATGACTGGAAGAAAAAGGACCGTACCTGCACCATCTGCAAGAACAGCCTGATGGACAATGCCGTGCAGAAGCTGCCCCTTTCCATGGTCGACTGGCGGGTGGCTCCCTTGTGTAATAACAAGTTGTCCAGCACGGTCTATCAGTCAAGTGAAAGCCTGGTGAGCTCCAGCACCTCAAGCATAGAGAACAACTGGAAAGCTGAACTGAACATCAAGGTCAAACCTGAACTGGAAGGGCGTCTCATGATTGGGGGCACCCAGTCGAAACTTTCTGAGTATACGATGGAGAAGTCCAAGAATGACAAGTATGCCTTCACGAGCCATGAAGTGTCCTGCCGATATTACAGGTAATTAGATTCTCCATATTGAGAGTGAAAACCGTTGTGATCACGATGTCCCAGCATGCAGATGGTCTTGAGCCTCGTCTATTAAGCTGCACACCATTGAGTCGCAGTCAGATGGTATTTAGGGTCGTGGTACAATAGCTTTGGCAGGTACATTTTGAAGAATTCAACTGATTTTGGGAAAGACTACCTGACCGGTCTTGACTGTTTTTGGTCCATCCTTTGGCTACAGTTTTATTACACCTTTTTCTGTCCTTGGTGAGCAATACTTCAGTTCCTTCCCTGGTATTTCAACCCTTGATTTGTCCTTGTGTTGTTTCCTTTAGTTACACATCTCCTAGTTTATTTCTTAATAATTACCCCATCGGTTCTGCCAACTAGTTTAGGAGAATCCTCAAAGCAAGTGAGAAAATCAGGTGGACTGTGAGCTGAAAACATCGAGCAGCTGTTAAGAACTTATTTGAACCACATTGCATAATTTCTTTTCTACAAAATGAATTTTTACATCATCACAGCACAGATTTTTTTCCCATGGATACTACGGAAATGTATTTTAAAAAATTGCTTATTTTTTGTGTTCACCACCATGTTGTTTATAGCAACAACACCCATTGCTGATTCTGTGGCTCACATGTGACATGACACAAGAACACGTCACGTTAGAACAATAGAACCTTAGAAAAACTTTTGATGAGAGCTGGCTATTCAGCCCAAGAAGCTTGCCAGTCCTACCCACCTATTTCCCCCCAAAACAACATCAATTCAAATTCTGAATGTTCCTAGAGTCCTAATATCCAATGAACGACTTGATATCTTGTTCTATGTTCACCTATAGTTCTCTGTGTGAAGAAAAACTTCTTAATGTTTTTGTGAAATTTACCCTTAACAAGTTTCCAACTGTGAGCACATGTTCTTGTTGAACTCCGCCACTATATAGGATGGCGGCACAGTTAACAGATTCAACAAAATTTATCTAATAAAGGAAACACTTTGACAAAAAAAATGTAATAGAATTTAGGATCTTCCAGCTTAGCTTTCATCAAGAATCTAATCTCTGTTACTTGTTTTGACTTTGCTATTCTTATTTCTTTCAGTTATGTTACCAATCCTTGCTTATTTGATGATTCTTTACCACTCCCAATTTAAATCTTAACATCAATGTTCCCTTGAACAGTTACAGGGTGGTGGCAGAGCCAAAGCTTCACCCAGAATTCCAGCGTACACTGAGGAAGCTGCCGAAGGTTTTTGATGAAAAGAGCAAGAAAGCATATGAAAAAGTCATCGAAACGTTTGGCACACATTACATCAAACAGGTAGGTAAACTGGCGGAGGGCACCAGTGCCGAGCTCATGGCTGTCTAGACAGCATCGAGTTCAGCCTGTTGGTTATGTTTTTATAGAACGTATTTCTTTGTTACATGAATGGTGGCATGAGTGGACGCAGCGGCTCTTGGCTCTGTTTTGGTGCTTGGTTGTGCTAATGTGTGTGTATGTAATATGTGTGTTGTGTGCTAAGATGGATCCGTATAGTTGTACAGACTTAATCAGTATTTGGCGGACATTTCAGGCATTTTCGGGCAGTTACTAGCAGATTTGTAACATGCCACAGGATATAGCGAGATCTCCTGGGGCTCTTTTGATTGTTATCGGGTTCGAGAGATGGTGCAGATGGTGTCATGAGTTCAAGCAGAAGTGAGGATGCTGGGCAGGCTTACTGGGTACGCTAAGGAAGCAGCCACATAAACCCCTAATAACGAGCATCTTCCTCACAAATGCCTAATCCATCGTCCACAAATTAGATGATCTGGAATTATTGGCGGCCGCAAACCTCTGTGTTCGTGAATGTTGTGTGATAATTATTACAGAAACCTGGCTGTACCCGCTTATCCCAGACAATGTAGGGCAGCTGGCGGGCCACACCATCTTCCGCTTTGAGAAGAGAGGTTGGAGGTCTGCATGTTGTGGTAGATGGCCGGGGGAAGCCCTTTTGAGGAAAGGACCAGGGGAGTTGACCTATCGGCAGTAGTACCACCCCCGGGACACGAGAGGGCAGCTCCCCTGATTTACATCGGGGCCAGAGTTTGATGAATCCTGACAAAAATACTGTTTTTTGGAATTATGTCTGTATGTGTGTGCGTGTAAAAAAAGAAATGCAAGGAGATAGATGGATGATATTTGGCATGTGGTTCTTACACCAAAATTGTAGATCTGTGTTAACTTTTGGGCCAAATCCATCAACCAGAAGCAAGAGCGGGCTGGACCCATCCTTCAACGTGTGAGGTGACGAGGTCGGCCCACTCGGCCCATTATTCATTGTAATGAGTACGCGGCTCGCTACTCGCTATGAACCTATGATATGAACTCTGTTGCCAAACTTTATCTGTACACTGTTGTTTAGACACAACTTAAAATTTGACGACATGCCCTTAAATAAAATGTAATAAAAATTTAGTAACATGGCTTGCACGTTATTAGAGTACATGTCAAATGTCAATGTCATGTCCAAGTGCCAGTACCCTAGTAGGCTCGTAGCTTACACAGTTCGCTGTTTTTAGCCGCCACATCATCAACAATACCGTTAGTGTCAAGTTTGGCTAAAGGACATTTTTCTCCACCGACATCAACATGAGCGCCTCAAGATGTTCTTGCGTTGTTGTGCTTCTCAGGCGGCTTTTGATTCTCTTCAACACAGAGAATGATCTTTAGGCGGCCTAAAGCAAAGTAAGTGATTACAGGTATGAAAAGATTACTTTCAACTCGATAATCAAACTGCTCATTCACAATGGAATAAATGATAACCGAGGATATAATAAAAACCTCACATGACTGAAATGCTCCATTAATTTAAAGATAAACTATAAATGTTCCATCTTAATATGAAAAATTCCTATGCTTTATAACTATTTCCACACACTAATAATCGCAGCTAAAAACCACTAATTATCGCTTACGCTGATGACCAGAGAATAATAAAATACATAATCTAAACTAATTATTAGTGCCAAAGAATTTAAATTCTAGATATGAGATCAAATACATTGCAATAATGTATTGTCACGCTTGGGTCACAGAATTACACAGAAACACAGGAACTTTACTCAAACACTTCAAACAAACAGTTCTCTTTCAGAAGTAAAATCAGCTTCGTATGTAGTTAGTTCTCAATTAAAAGAATAGACAAACATCATAGGGGTGCACAACAGGAGCGGAACCCCCCAACAGGAGCAGAGGATATCTGCGAGAGGAAAGAGAAACAAAGCAATTTGCCAAGAGGACAGGTGCTGTTCAGGCTTTAAAGTATGCGAAGTACCGCGTGAGAAGGATATCACGCGACAGGGCAGCAGCACCAGTCCAGCAAGTAAGGGAGCAAAGTGAAGGTATTTATTCCCATTTTATCAGCGTTTAAGAGGGGGTTTAGGAGGAGCATCAGTGTCTTCTAGGGGTGCGTTCAGTCCCCCGGTTTACAGTATATGCTAACCAAAATGTAGCAGTGGGCAGCACGGTGGTGCAGTGGGTAGCGCTGTTGCCTCGCAGTTAGGAGACCCAGGTTCGCTTCCCGGGTCCTCCCTGTGTGGAGTCTGCATGTTCTCCCAGTGTCTACTCTGGTTTCCTCCCACAGTCCAAAGACATGCAGGTTAGGTGCATCGGTGATCCTAAACTGTCTCTAGTGTGTGCACCCTGCGGTGGGCTGGCACTCTGCCCAGGGTTTGTTTCCTGCCTTGCTCCCTGTGTTGGCTGGGATTGGCTCCGGCACACCCCCGTGGCCCTGTGGTTGGGATATAGCGGGTTGGATAATGGATGGAAATGTAGCGGTATCGAAACAGAAATCAGTAAAAGGCAGTTTTGACCAAATTTTTCACTGCAACTGACAACTAAAAGAACTTGATGATGTAATACGGTATATTATACAGGGCTACTGGACAAATAATGTTTAGTCAGTCAGTCATCCAACATGCTATAACCTAACACAAGGTCACGGGGTCTGCTGGAGCCAATCCCAGCCAACACAGGGCAGGAACAAATCCCAGGCAAGGCGCCACCCCACCGCAGATAATGTTTAGTTGTTTAGAAAATTAATTTTAATGTCAAACAGTAACCAGTACATCAAATTTATTTCATGAAACAGCCATCCCAAGTCCAGATCAGAGTCCGTGGCTCACCGGGCATTGCCGAAATACCCTAATGGCCAGTCCACCCCGACCCGAAGTGGTACTTTACCGTTTATTCATGCAGCTGCAGCGTCCTGTTTATTCACCTTTACTTCTATAATAATTGTTCAACACATTAATAATTTGATTTGGTGTTGATGGTAATATAAAAATATCCTTGCCTTGCGGTTTTCTCCTCAAATATCCATCCCCATATCTGAGTATATGAGAAAGTCGAGGGGAGTGGGAGGCCACTCGCGATTTTTCTGCCCTGCTATGCTGACCACCTTTGCCCCGTTTTTACTCAAATGTGTTTTCTGTCCCAAGCTTGGTGATGCTTCTGGTGGTCATTAAGTTCTTCCTCTTCTTCTGCCTTCCTCTCCACCCCAGGTTCAACTGGGAGGAAAGATCAGGAGCGTCACCTCCATTCAGACTTGTAAAGCTGCTTTAAAAGGTCTGAACGTGGACGACGTCAAAGACTGCCTGGATGCTGAAGCCTCCGCGACTGTCGGGGACAAGGTTAACATGAGAAGCGAAGTTCACCACTGCAAAGAGTCCAAAAAGAAAGGCGAATCCCAGCAGAGCTTCCACAACACCTTCAACGATCGTGAAACCCAAGTGTTTGGTGGCAAATTCTCCAGCCCCGACTTGCTCTTCTCCGCATCCACGGATCCCAGTGCTTATCAAGAGTGGCTCGAAAGCCTCAGGACCCAGCCAGACGTCATCGCCTACTCTCTGGAGCCCCTGTCCAGTCTGGTCCGCTTCAAAGGCCCCCTGAAAGAAAATCTACGACAAGCTGTGAGCCACTACGTCCTGGAGAATGCCCTCCTGAAGAACTGCTCGAGCGTTTGTGCGGTGGGAAGCAGAAGTCCGGCACGTGATTCATGCAACTGTGTCTGTCACAGCAACAATATGGTCAACTGCATGTGTTGTCCCACCCAAAAGGGTCTCGCTAAGATTACTGTGACTGTCAAGAGGGCGACTGGACTCTGGGGGGATTACCACAGTCAAACAGATGCCTTTGTAAAGGTTTTTCTGGACCAAAGGGTCGAAACGACTAATGTGATCATGGAAACAAATGACCCCAGGTGGAACCGCCAGTTCGACATGGGGTATGTTAATCTTGCAATGGTAGGCCAGCTGAAGTTTGAAGTTTGGGATGAAGATAACAAGTGGGATGATGACCTCCTGGGCAGCTGTACCGTGCCTCTTGAGCAGGGGCCGAAGGAGTCCCTCTGTACCCTGAACCACGGCTCTCTCTATTATTCATACAAGGTGGAGTGTGGGCCGAGCCTGGGGGGAGCGACATGCTCTGATTACATCGCCAGTCCCATGCACACCAACCTGAAGAAGATCTTCGTGTCTAGAAACTCTGTGCGGGTCCCCCAAAAGGTCCTCTTGTCAATGGGGGTCGGCTTCTTCAGCGCGGCTGCCAATGCCAGCACCAGCGTGACAGGGACGGAGGGCCATTGAAAGATCACAAAACAGAAGGCCATTTAGCAACCACTTCTTACTTCTTGTTTTACTCTTCATAAAACAAATCTGGAGCAGAAGATCAAATCTAAATGCGTGCTTAACAAATTAAACCCAGCTTGGAACGTACAGCCCTGGAGATCCAACTGAACGTCAGCCTCTTCATCTAATTGCTCTTCTGTGAAAGTTTCCTATTTGGGGGCCAAATTAGCCAGCGACTGTCTGCAGTAACAGGAGTGCAGCTGGCGGCATTTGAAATTTCTGAAACAGCCTGCAATGAGGACCACCAAACCTGCTCATTGAGGGGCAGGAGTGCAGTGGATGGAAAAAGCAACATCTTTGAGACAAATATAGGAATGAGTGACTGCCTGTTTCATGTTGTACTAATGAAATCTATCTATCTATTATATAGTGCCTTTTCTATCTATCTATTATATAGTGCCTTTTCTATCTATCTATTATATAGTGCCTTTCATATCTATCTGTCTATCTATCTCTGTTATATAGCACTGTACAAAAGTCTGAGCACGCTGTTTTTAGCGTCATCACGTTCACTGGTTATGCTTGAGCATGCGCAGGTGTTATTTTTGTATTTGATGCGCAGAAACGCTGGACTTCCAGGAGTCTGCACGTTGCTGCATTTGTGTTTTTTTTTTTTTATTTTTTATTTTTACTTCGTGTGCGTCTCTCTGATGTAAGTTAAACGCTTTGTTGTTAATTTTATTAGAAATATAAGAGTTTTTCTGCAAGTAATGATGAAGCTCTTAACGACATATTCAGGCAACCCTTTATGTGGTGTGAAAGTGTGTTCAGTTCAACGTTTAAAACTGTATAAAGTACACTCAGAAATGTTTTTTCTTTATTAAAATACTGGAGCTTTTCGAGAGCAGACTTGGTAGTGCCAGTTTAAGTAATGATGTTTTCGAGTCTACAGTGCTAACGCATCTGGAAACTTTTATTCAGCGCCTTTGCCAACGACGGCGCGTCATAGCGCTCTGTTAATGTCTACCGCCATCTACTGACCTTTTTAGGTATTACCAGTTTTTAGCATTCTGTGAGCTTTTACAGTATTTCTGTTTATTTTATGTTATTGTATTTATTCAGTTTTAGAAACCACACACACGCACATTTATCTGCATATAGATATTTAACTCTGCCATGCCATTGCAACGAATCCTTCCTTTGCAAAGTTCAGCAGTTAATTGAGTCATTCTACATTAATTCTGGTCTGCTTCTTCCTTCTTATCAGAGATGAGGATTTGGTGCCACATACACACCAGTTTGACACACGCACTGTTTAACTAGCACCTTTCTATTTTTTTCATATAGTACCTTTCACATTTATTTATTAAATCATATCTTCTGCATCTATTCATCAATTATATAGTGCCTTTCACATCTTTCTTTAATATGGTGTTTTTCACATCAATTTATGCTTATAATACAGCATCTCTCACACCTATTTGTTACACAGTTATCTGTTATATAGTGCCTTTCACATCTATTTATTTTATAGTGCCTTTCACATAACCATTTTACTTTTCTCTATCTAATCTGCATTTCATATGTTATAGAATTATTTATTTCATAGTGTCTTTTACCTGTCCATCATTCTGTCTTTTATGTAGCACATCTGAGTGTTCTATCTATCTATCTATCTATCCCTGCCGATTAGATAGATAGATATGAATTTTAATATATCTGTCTATCAAACAAACAACAGACACAGAAGAAATGATTATAGGTATAGTAACAAAGACAACTTCAATGGTTTATGTTTCCAAACATGGCTGAGCTTTTGAGTATATTCTGTTTTTATAACAGTATTTTTAAATATTATGTCTTAATAAAATTAATTCATATTTGAAAGATCTGTTTTGACTTTTTCTTTTTCACCATACGGTCCACAGTAAATCTGGCAATTAAACATTTATGGCCCTATCCTTAATAAATGATAGCCACAAAAAAGAGTCTCACAAGGTCAGTGTCAGTGGTTAAGGGGTGGCTGATGAAGCGATTTCTCACAGGGTCACCCTGCACACCAATCAGCCGGACCTTAAAACATGGGAGCACCCTACCCCAGCCCCCATACACTCACCTAAAGGATTATTAGGAACACCTGTTCAATTCAATTTCTCATTAATGCAATTATCTAATCAACCAATCACATGGCAGTTGCTTCACTGCATTTAGGGGTGTGGTCCTGGTCAAGACAATCTCCTGAACTCCAAACTGAATGTCAGAATGGCAAAGAAAGGTGATTTAAGCAATTTGGAGCGTGGCATGGTTGTTGGTGCCAGACGGGCCGGTCTGAGTATTTCACAATCTGCTCAGTTACTGGGATTTTTCACGCACAACCATTTGTTGGGTTTACAAAGAATGGTGTGAAAAGGGAAAAACATCCAGTATGCGGCAGTCCTGTGGGCGAAAATGCCTTGTTGATGCTAGAGGTCAGAGGAGAATGAATGGGCCGACTGATTCAAGCTGATAGAAGAGCAACTTTGACTGAAATTACCACTCGTTACAACCGAGGTATGCAGCAAAGCATTTGTGAAGCCACAACATGCACAACCTTGAGGCGGATGGGCTACAACAGCAGAAGACCCCACCGGGTACCACTCATCTCCACTACAAATAGGAGAAAGAGGCTACAATTTGCACGAGCTCACCAAAATTGGACAGTTGAAGACTGGAAAAATGTTGCCTGGTCTGATGAGTCTCGATTTCTGTTGAGACATTCAAATGGTAGAGTCAGAATTTGCCGTAAACAGAATGAGAACATGGATCCATCATGCCTTGTTACCACTGTGCAGGCTGCTGGTGGTGGTGTAATGGTGTGGGGGATGTTTTCTTGGCACACTTTAGGCCCCTTAGTGCCAATTGGGCATCGTTTAAATGCCATGGGCTACCTGAGCATTGTTTCTGACCATGTCCATCCCTTCATGACCACCATGTACCCATCCTCTGATGGCTACTTCCAGCAGGATAATGCAACATGTCACAAAGCTCGAATCATTTCAAATTGGTTTCTTGAATATGACAATGAGTTCACTGTACTAAAATGGCCCCCACAGTCACCAGATCTCAACCCAATAGAGCATCTTTGGGATGTGGTGGAACGGGAGCTTCGTGCCCTGGATGTGCATCCCACAAATCTCCATCAACTGCAAGATGCTATCCTATCAATATGGGCCAACATTTCTAAAGAATGCTTTCAGCACCTTATTGAATTAATGCCACGTAGAATTAAGGCAGTTCTGAAGGCGAAAGGGGGTCAAACACCGTATTAATATGGTGGTCCTAATAATCCTTTAGGTGAGTGTATTTTATATATATATATATATATATATATATATATATATATATATATATATACACCCACACACATATATATATATACACAAACACACACACACACATATATATATATCCATCCATCCATTCTCTTCCGCTTATCCGAGGTCGGGTCGCGGGGGCAGCAGCTTAAGCAGAGAGGCCCAGACTTACCTCTCCCCGCCACTTCTTCCAGCTCTTCCGGAGAATCCCAAGGCGTTCCCAGGCCAGCCGGGAGACATAGTCCCTGCAGCGTGTCCTGGGTCTTCCCCGGGGCCTCCTCCCGGTTGGACGTGCCCGGAAAACCTCACCAGGGAGGCGTCCAGGAGGCATCCTGATCAGATGCCCGAGCCACCTCATCTGACTCCTCTCGATGCGGAGGAGCAGCAGCTCTACTCTGAGCTTCTTCTGGATGACTGAGCTTCTCATCCTATCTTTAAGGGAAAGCCCAGACACCCTGCGGAGGAAACTCATTTCAGCCGCTTGTATTCGCGATCTCGTTCTTTCGGTCACTACCCATAGCTCATGACCATAGGTGAGGGTAGGAGCGTAGATCGACTGGTAAATTGAGAGCTTTGCCTTACGGCTCAGCTCCTTTTTCACCACGACAGACCGATGCAGAGCCCGCATCACTGCGGATGCCGCACCGATCCGCCTGTCGATCTCACGCTCCATTCTTCCCTCACTCGTGAACAAGACCCCGAGATACTTGAACTCCTCCACTTGGGGCAGGATCTCTCCCCCAACCCTGAGAGGGCACTCCACCCTTTTCCGCTGAGGACCATGCTCTCGGATTTGGAGGTGCTGATTCTCATCCCAGCCGCTTCACACTCAGCTGCGAACCGATCCAGAGAGAGCTGAAGATCACGGCCTGATGAAGCAAACAGGACAACATCATCTGCAAAAAGCAGTGACCCAATCCTGAGTCCACCAAACCGGACCCCTTCAACACCCTGGCTGCGCCTAGAAATTCTGTCCATAAAAGTTATGAACAGAATCGGTGACAAAGGGCAGCCCTGGCGGAGTCCAACTCTCACTGGAAACGGGCTCGACTTACTGCCGGCAATGCGGACCAAGCTCTGACACCGGTTGTACAGAGACCGAACAGCTCTTATCAGGGGTCCGTACCCCATACTCCCGGAGCACCCCCACAGGATTCCCCGAGGGACACGGTCGAATGCCTTTTCCAAGTCCACAAAACACATGTAGACCGGTTGGGCAAACTCCCATGCACCCTCCAGGACTCTGCTAAGGGTGAAGAGCTGGTCCACTGTTCCACGACCAGGACGGAAACCACACTGTTCCTCCTGAATCCGAGGTTCGACTATCCGACGGACCCTCCCGAATAGACCCCCGAATAGACTTTTCCAGGGAGGCTGAGGAGTGTGATCCCTCTATAGTTGGAACACACCCTCCGGTCCCCCTTTTTAAAGAGGGGGACCACCACCCCGGTCTGCCAATCCAGAGGCACTGTCCCGATGTCCATGCGATGTTGCAGAGACGTGTCAACCAAGACAGTCCTACAACATCCAGAGCCTTAAGGAACTCCGGGCGTATCTCATCCACCCCCGGGGCCCTGCCACCAAGGAGTTTTTTGACCACCTCGGTGAATTCAGTCCCAGAGATGGGAGAGCCCACCTCAGAGTCCCCAGGCTCTGCTTCCTCATTGGAAGGCATGTTAGTGGGATTGAGGAGGTCTTCGAAGTACTCCTCCCACCGACCCACAACGTCCTGAGTCGAGGTCAGCAGCGCACCATCCCCACCATATACGGTGTTGACACTGCACTGCTTCCCCCTCCTGAGACGCCGGACGGTGGACCAGAATCTCCTCGAAGCCGTCCGAAAGTCGTTCTCCATGGCCTCTCCAAACTCCTCCCACGCCCGAGTTTTTGCCTCAGCAACAACCGAAGCCGCGTTCCGCTTGGCCTGCCGGTACCTATCAGCTGCCTCCAGAGACCCACAGGACAAAAAAGTCCTATAGGACTCCTTCTTCAGCTTGACGGCATCCCTCACCGCCGGTGTCCACCAACGGGTTCGGGGATTGCCGCCACGACAGGCACCGACCACCTTGCGGCCACAGCTCCGGTCAGCCGCCTCAACAATAGAGGCACGGAACATGGCCCATTCGGATATATATACACATACACAAACACACTCACACATATATTTATGTGTATATATGTCTGGACAGATGGTGGTGTGGCTGATTTCCAGTTCTTTTTGGAGAGCTTTTTTAAAATCACTTCCCCGGGTGACAGGCATCAGTAAAAGTTCTTTCTAAAGGCCTCTGAGAGCTCTGCTGATGTAGACATGGTAGCCGCACACACTAAAATGGTTTGATAAGACGGGTTCACCCAGATGTTCTAATCTGAGTTTTAATTTGAGATTTTTCAGGTGGTGATACATGCAGGGCTGGACTTTCTGGGTTTTTTTCTCCACATGTGTATTGTGATGTTAATTTAAACTTTACAATGAACTACAAAATGTAAACTTAGCCTGATGTTTGCTCTCTTGTATCACCTTGACCTACACATTCTGCTTTAACGCAGATCAGATCTTGATATATCCATTTCATGGGGTGCATTTACTTTTTCACATGAGTGTATTTCGGATCACAGCCAGTAATGCACTGATGGAGGAGCTGACAGAAAGCTGTCTAAACCTCATCATGCAGTGAGGCTCGTGTGGCTGGCAGGCCGCTGCAGAGGTCCGGACCACCACCCATCTCTCTCTTCACACCATCTTGCCCCCCAAACTGTACTTCTCCTATTTGTGGGCTGAGCTCTTAGTGCCTCTTTCCTAACACTTCAAGAGTGCAAAATAAAAGTCAGCTTGAGAAGAGACAGCGGCCAACACTGCGCTTCACTCCTCGACCGCCGGCGGAGACGTTCCAGGTAAGGAAACGTTTATCTCAATTAACGGAAAAACAAGGAAACCTCAGAGAGCGGGTGGCATTTTGTGCATTTTCACAAAAATAAGACATTTTATCTGACAACATCTCTTTTTGCATCTCGGCTCATGGAAAGCGTAAGGCGCTGTACAAACACAGAGGGTCTTCCCTTAGATGTTTTCACGGCCCTTCAGGCACCCGGCGACGCTTTAAAGCAGTGATGGCGAACCTTTTAGAGACCGAGTGCCCAAACTGCAACCCAAAACCCACTTATTTATCACAAAGTGCGAACACAACAACAACAACATTTATTTCTATAGCACATTTTCATACAAATGATGGAGCTCAAAGTGCTTTACATGATGAAGAAAGAGAAAAAAGACAAAATAAATAAGAACTAAAATTAGGGAACACTTTTAACATAGGGGCGGCATGGTGGCACAGTGGGTAGTGCTGCTGCCTTGCAGTTAGGAGACTCAGGTTCGCTTCCCGGGACCTCCCTGTGTGGAGGTTGCATGTTCTCCCCGTGTCTGCGTGGGTTTCCTCCCACAGTCCAAAGACATGCAGGTTAGCACTGGTGATCCAAAATTGTCCCAAGTGTGTGCTGGATGTCTGGGGTTTGTTCCTGCCTTGTGCCCTGTGTTGGTTGGGACCCCTGTGACCCTGCAGTTAGGATATAGCGGGTTGGATAATGGATGGATAGATAATTAACATAGAATAAAAGTAAGGACCGATGGCCAGGGAGAAAAAACAAAAAAACAAAAAAAAACTCCAGACGGCTGGAGAAAAAAATAAAGTCTGCAGGGGTCCAGAGGCCACGAGACCGCCCAGCCAGCCCCCTGTAGGCATTCTACCTCACATAAATGAACTCAATCAGTCCTCATGGTATTAGTGATTCTCATGGAAGAACTTGATGATGACGGTCATGTGGACTTCTGGCCTTTAATCCATCAATGGAGGGACATCACGGTGCTTTGATCAGGTGGTGGTGGCGCAGAAAACTGGAAAAAGAACAGAAGAGAAAGTAGGGGTTAGTACAGATTTTGGAGCCACCATGAATAGTAATGACAATTAATTCAATATACAGAGCATCAGGATTAAATTAAAATGAGGTTATGAGAAAGTCATGTTACAGTAATGAGGTTTTAGCAGTGTTTTAAAGTGCTCCACTGTATCATCCTGATGAATTCCTATTGGCAGGCTATTCCAGATTTTAGGTGCATAACAGCAGAAGACCGCCTGCCTGCCTCACCACTTCTTTTAAGTTTAGCTCTTGGAATTCTAAGCAGACCCTCAATTGAAGATCTAAGGTTACGATTTGGAGTGTAAGGTGTCAGACATTCCGATATATAAGATGGAGCAGATTATTGAAGGCTTTGTAAAGCGTCAGCAGGATTTTAAAGTCAATTCTGAATGACACAGGTAACCAGTGTAGTGACGCTCAGACTGGGGTGATGTGCTCGGATTTTCTTTTCCTAGTTAAGATTCTAGCAGCTCCATTCTGCACTCGTTGTAACTGATTGATATCTTTTTCTGGTGGTCCTGAGAGGAGTGCTTTACAGTAATCACTGTATCACGACTGAGAACGAAAGCGTGAACTCAGTGTTATGAGAGGTCTAACTTTTGTTATATTTCTTAAGTGGAAAAATGCTGTCCTAGGGATCTGATTAATACAGGGTGAGGCAGAAAGGATGGATGTTTTTTACAAAATCACAAAATTGTTAATTTTTTCTTACAAAGAAATTTATTGAAAGATTTGAGTTCATATTGAAACAGCATTTGACAATTTGTAGGGATGGAAATGCAGGTCTAAATGCAAAATACGCCTTACCGAACGATTACTGAGGCCAGAGTCTTATTTTCAACAATTGATCGCCTACTAAACCCAGGTAGCTCAAAGGAATGCCTCCTAAGTGCTTCCAGTGAAACCTGTGAGGTTGTCGCTGTATTTTTCAATCAAAAATTAATGATATTAGAAATAACATAGTATATCTCCCCAACACTAAGGATCCTCCTAAACCCCAGCATCCTGTTATAAACAAATTAAACTCTTTCACTAGGATAGATTTACCTGATTTAAAGAAAATAATCTCTCAATTAAAACCCTCCACCTGCGTCCTTGACCCGATACCAACAAGGTTTTTCAAAGAAGTATCAGGCGTGCTAATTGATAATGTTCTGGACATAGTAAATTGTCACTAGATACGGGGTCTTCCCAGACTGTCTTAAGACTGCTGTAGTTAAACCCCTACTTAAGAAACATAATCTCGACCCCTCAGCTCTTGAAAATTTTAGACCCATCTCTAACCTGCCTTTCTTAAGTAAAGTTCTGGAGAAGGCAGTCATTATGCAGTTAAATGACCACCTAAATAAACCTGCTATTCTTGATAAATTTCAGTCAGGTTTTAGAACAAATCACAGCACAGAAACTGCACTTGTTAAAGTAGTAAATGACTTGCGGGTAAATGCAGACAGAGGCCATTTATCTGTTCTCATCCTCTTAGATCTGAGTGCTGCATTTGACACCATTGATCACAATATTCTTAGAAATGCCTTAGTCAATGGGTGGGCCTCTCTGGCAGGTCTTAAATTGGTTTGAATCCTACCTGACAGGGAGAAAATATTTTGTTAGTTGTGGGAATTACAACTCAAGACACATGATATCCATATGGTGTTCCACAAGGCTCTATCCTGGGTCCGCTGTTATTCTCAATCTACATGCTTCCGTTAGGTCAGATTATCTCAGGGCACAACGTGAGCTACCACAGCTATGCTGATGACACACAGCTGTACTTATCAATAGCACCTGATGACCCCGATTCTCTTGATTCACTAACACAATGTCTGACTGTATCTCAGAATGGATGAATAGTAACTTTCTCAAGTTAAATAAAGAGAAAACTGAAATCTTAGTGATCAGCAATAATGGATACAATGAGGCTATTAGAAATAAACTGGATACATTAGGATTAAAAGTCAAGACGGAGGTAAAAAGCTTAGGGTGATTGTTGACTGTAATCTGAATTTTAAATCACATATTAATCAGATCACTAGGACAGCATTTTTTCACTTAAGAAACATAAGTAAAGTTAGACCTCTTATATCACTGAAAGATGCTGAGAAATTAGTTCACGCGTTTGTTTTCAGTCGACTAGATTACTGTAACGCACTCCTCTCAGGACTACCCAAAAAAGACATAAATCACTTGCAACGAGTGCAGAATGCAGCTGCTAGAATCCTAACTAGGAAAAGAAAATCCGAACACATTTCTCCAGTTTTGATGTCACTACACTGGTTACCTGTGTCATTCAGGATTGACTTTAAAATTCTGCTTATGGTTTATAAAGCCTTAAATAATCTCGCCCCATCTTATATATCGGAATGTCTGACACCTTATATTCCAAATCGTAACCTCAGATCCTCAAATGAGTGTCTCCTTAGAATTCCAAGAACAAAACTTAAAAGAAGTGGTGAGGCGGCCTTCTGCTGCTATGCACCTAAAATCTGGAATAGCCTGCCAATAGGAATTCACCAGGCTGATACAGTAGAGCACTTTAAAACACTGCTGAAAACACATTACTTTAACATGGCCTTTCTATAACTTCAATTTAATTTAATTTAACTTAATCCTGATACTCTGTATGTTCAATTCTTCATAATAACTAGTCATGGTGGCTCTAAAATCCGTATTGACCCCTACTCTCTTTTCTGTTTCTTTTCCCGTTTCTTTGTGGTGGTGGCCTGCCACCTCCACCTACTCAAAGCTTCATGATGCTCCAACAATGATGGACGGATTAAAAGGCAGAAGTCTACGTGACCATCATCATCATCAAGTCCTTCCGTGAGAATCCTAAATCCAAAGAGGACTGTTTCATTTATGTTAGGTAGAATGCCCAGAGGGGACTGGGTGGTCTCATGGTCTGGAATCCCTACAGATTTTATTTTTCTCCAGCCGTCTGGAGTTTTTTTTTTTCTGTCCCCTGGCCATTGAACCTTACTCTTATTCGATGTTAATGTTGATTTATTTTGTTTTATAATTGTGTCTTTCATTTTTCTATTCTTTAATATGTAAAGCACTTTGAGCTACTGTTTGTATGAAAATGTGCTATAGAAATAAATGTTGTTGTTGTTACAAGTTCAGAAGAATGCTTCCGAGCAGATGGAGGGCTAGTCGTACGCTTTCCACATTTTCAGGGGTACGTGCCGATCGTGTAATCCCCGGCGGTCTTTTGTTCATTAGTGTACCTCGTGTACGAAGTGCTTTAACCCAACATAGGGTAGTGTTACGAGCGGGAACAGCTTTATTTCTGTGGATATTGAAATGGGAACGAAACTCACGCTGAACTGCGGTAATAGATTAGGTTGTTCTTGACAAAACAGTCATACGCAAAAATGTGGTGTTCTATCGTCCACGGCTCTATGGCTTCAACTAAAAAGAAAATAAAAAAATGCTAAGACTTGGCGAACCTAACGCCACCTACTGCACATCTGTCACTCCACCTAGTGGTGAGTTCTAGCCATTTCAAAGACGTCCGTGTATGTGATTTAAAATTTAGATCACAATCAACAGTTACCCCTAAATTCTTTACCTCCGTCTTGACTTTTAATCCTAATGCATCAAGTTTATTTCTAATAGCCTCATTATATCCATTATTGCCAATCACTAAACTTTTTCGTTTTCATTGAGAAGATGACTACGGGCGGCATGGTGGCACGGTGGGTAGCGCTGTCGCCTCTCAGTTAGGAGACCCGGGTTCACCTCCGGGGTCCTCCCTGCGTGGAGTTTGCATGTTCTCCCCGTGTCCGAGTGGGCTTCCTCCCACAGTCCAAAAACATGCAGGTGAGGTGCATTGGTGATCCTAAATTGTCCCGTGTGTGTGCCCTGCAGTGGGCTGGCGCCTTACCCGGGATTTGTTTCCTGCCTTGCACCCTGTGTTGGCTGGGACCCCCGTGAACCAGCAGTTAGGATATAGCGGGTGGGATAATGGATGGATGGATGGATGGATGGAAAATGAATAGTCACCCATTCAGAAACACAAGTAAAACATTGGGGTCAGTGAATCAAGAGAGTCGGGGTCATCAGGCGCTACTGATAAATACAGTTGTGTGTCACGGCAATTGAACCTGAATACTGAGGTTTTAGTTTTAGAAAACACAACTCATTCATTAACATCTTTTGTCTTAAAAGAAAAACACAATGACAGAGCTTTCAAGGGTACAAACAACTTTTCATTGAGAGGTAAAAGTTTGCATTTGATGTGCTTTTGAACAATGAATGTGATTTTCTTTTGCTGTTGTATGCATGCTGATCATTTGTCTAACCTTGGCTCATACTTTGTACGTTTGAGAGCAACACATGCAGCACTCAGGTCATCTGTTAGTCTGTTTCTGGTGTCAGATTTGATAGAATTGAAGCTGAAAACCGCTGCTCACAAGCAAAAGATGATCCAAACAAAGTAAGGGACGCAAACCCAAGTGCTTTCATTGACTTCAAATTATTTGACAGAGAATCCCACACTTTAAGGCAGTGGTTCTCAATCTGTGGGGTGTGAAGTAACAAAAAGGGGGGCGCAAAGATGTGAAAAAAAGAAAACAACAATCGAAAATATGAAAAATCGATCGATTGAAACCAAAACAAATGAACTTAAACTACATTGTGATACTAGAAAAATAAATATAGAGTTAGATAAATGTCGATAAAAGTTAAGTAGGTATAATAAAATATGCATCTATGATATATCATTAATTAAAAAAGAACAAATTGGTTAGTGGGCTCCTTTCAAAAAAACGTTAGGGGGCGCGATTACAACTGTTATGAAAACTCGGGTCGCAAATACATAAAGGTTGAGAAGTGCTGGGTTAAGGATTTCATTTTCAGAACTAACTGTGAAAATGAAGCACCCAACACCAGTCTCTCCCTAAAGCAAACATAGCTAACACTATTAGTTAACACTAACGAAATGGATATTCCCTGAATCATCAATCTGCTACACTCCAATCCCACCACGGGAATCACCTTCGCCACAGACGCACGTGAGCCGCCCGCCTTACCCCAGACAGGGGACGGAGGCAGCGCTCCCATTGGTCATGTGAGAAATGTCCGCAGGCGTACGTGCAGAAGGGAAGGGGAGCAGCCCAGACCCCTCGTCCCTCTGGCTTTCTAGTAACGAAGTCTGTGCTGGGATAACGACGACGGCGCGGGTGCCCACAGAGAGTGCCATAGGTTCGCCACCACGGCTTTGAAGTCTGTCGAGGCGCTTAGTCACTCTCAGACCTAAAGCTAGAGACAGCCACACTGATCCACGCCCCTCAGGGTGTCGAGGTATGAAGCATTACAAATGTATGGCGTGGGCCTAGCACATCTCGACACCTCACCTTTATCGAAAAGGCAGCATATTTACGAGACATCGGTAGACTGAGACTTAATAAGGACTAAGCCAAGTCTTAACCTCTGACGAGCGGAGGCTCTCGTGTGCACGGACTCTGTCAGAGTGTTCGGGTCCTCGAGGACCGTTTCTATAACAGGCCAGAACTAAGAATCCCTGGGTGTCTGGTGTCCCTGAAGAAATGTGACCACGCGATGTTTAAAATGTGGGTGTCCAGGGTCAGGCGATGGTCTTCATCCTGCGTCTCCTTGTGTGTCTCACTGCTCTTTTCTTTCTGCAGACTCTTTTCAACCGGACAACATGACTGGTCTGGGCTGGCAGGCGTTCTTCCTCTCCTCGTTTGTCATCTTCTTCATGCTCCCCGCCACAGCTACATCCTGCAAAATTGTCCCCATAAGTGAATGCAAGAATGCTGAATTTGTGCCCGGGTACAACCTGGGAGGTGAAGGTTTCGACATCATCACCATGGAGCGCAAAGGGGCCTACGTCATCAACATGGATATGGTGGACCGGGCCAATGGCACCTGCAAGTTGTGCACAAACACCTATCAAAATAGAGTCCAGCAGAAGCTGCCAGCTTCGATGGTGGACTGGCGCCCTCTGCCCCAGTGCCAGATGAAGGTCGCCAGCTCCATGTACGAGTCCAGCGAGTCTCTGGTGAACAACACTGGCTCCAGCATGACAAACAGCTGGAAGGTGGGACTGGAGATCACGGCAGATCCCAGGTTTCAGCCATCCATGATGCTTGGAGGGTCCCATTCCAGAGCGGCCAATTTTGCTATGGAAAAGTCAAAGAAAGATAAATACAGCTTTAGCAGTCAAGAGGTACACTGCGGCTTCTACAGGTAGGTAAATTAAAAAAATAAAAAAGAAGTACAAGAAGTGAGAGAAAAAGAAAGAGATCAGTAACAGACACTCGGGATTAATTTCAACAGAGTGCTTAGACAAAAACACTGCATGCAATATGGCAGGGAGAAGAAAAAGGAAACACGGCCGGTGCATGTTATGATATCCATCCATTTTCAAAACCCGCTTCAGCCTAAGAAGGGTCTCAGGGTTAATCTAATCTAATCTAACAAATAGGGAGACTCATCAACTCTGGAATCACAGGGCAGCTGAGCCAGCTAAAAAAACTGAGACCCTCGCTGGCCCGAATGTCACAAAAGATCAGGTTTGTCCAAAAGTACCAAATGGCGTGCAGTGCCACAGTCAGTAAAGTGAGAAACAAAATGGAACAGTTCTGTACATTAAAAACACCAAAGTACAACTGCTCAAGGCAAGAAACCACATAAACATGAACACCATACTTAAAAGAAACTGCAATGAGCAAGCTCCAGTTATTAGATGACAAAAGTCAAGCTCAAACACATGCAAATTTATATGTTAAGAGCAACAAATTGCTTATTCTTAGTAATCAACGTAGACTACAGCCTTAGCATGTGCAACACACTGCCTATTGAAATGTGTTTTGTAATTAATGGACTAACAGTGTGCATTGCATTTGCCATTCCAACAGGTCATAAGCAATAAACTACATTGCTACAAATGTTTGTTATGTGTCATCTGTTAGGACAGATAGATAGATAGATAGATAGATAGATAGATAGATAGATAGATAGATAGATAGATAGATAGATAGATAGATAGATAGATATGAAAGGCACTATATGATAGATAGATAGATATGAAAGGCACTATATAATAGATAGATAGAAAGATATGAAAGGCACTATATGACAGATAGATAGATAGATAGATAGATAGATAGATAGATAGATAGATAGATAGATAGATAGATAGATAGATAGATAGATAGGAGTGAAAGGCACTATATGACAGATAGATAGTTAGATTTGCTCATACAATACTACAGCTCCCCTCTAGTCACCCTTTCATATTCTTTCTTCAGGTCCACAAAGACACAATGCCACAAAGGCCTTCTCTCTACTTCTCCATCAACATCCTCAGACCAAACATCAGATCTGCGCTGCTCTTTTCTAGCATGAAAACGTTCTGCTGCTTGCTAATCATCACCTCCCTTCTTAATTGAGCTTCCACTACTCTTTCCCATAACTTCATGCTGTGGCTCATCAATTTTATCCCCCTGTAATTACTACCCTTATTCTTACTAATCGGCACCAGTACACTTCTTGTCCACTCCTCAGGTGTCCTCTCTCTTTCCAGGATTGCATTAAACAATCTCTGCTAAACACCTCCACACTTCCACATCTATACCAACGGATTTTCCATTTTTCATCCTCTTCATCGCTGTCCTTACTTCCTCCTTGCTAATCTGTTGCACTTCCTGATTCACTATCTCCACATCATCCATCCTCTTCTCTCTCTCGTTCTCTTCATTCATCAGCCTCTCAAAGTCCTCTTTTCATCTGCTCAACACACTCTCCTCGCTTGTGAGTTTGTTTCCATCTTTATCCTTCATCACCCTAACCTGCTGCTCATCTTTCCCAGCTCGGCCCCTCTGTAGCTCACCGCTCCTTTTCTCCTTCCTTAGTGTCCAACCTCTCATACAACTCATCATACGCCTTTTCTTTAGCCTTCGCCACCTCTCTCTTCACCTTGCGCCTTATCTCCTTATACTCTTGTCTACTTTCTTCATCTCTCTGACTATCCCACTTCTTCTTTGCCAACCTCTTCCTCTGTGTACTCTCCTGATCGTCCCCATTCCACCACCAAGTCTCTTTGCCCTCCTACCTCTGTCCAGATGTCACACCAGGTTCCCTTCTAGCTGTCTCCCTTACCACTTCTGCTGCAGTTGCCTGCTATATGGAATCTCTTCACTGCCACCTAGTGCCTGTCTTACCTCGTATCTCAATTCCACCCTACTGTCTTCCTTTTACAACTCCCACCAACATGTACTTTTGCTATGTGTATGGAAGGAACATCAAGAGAAATTCTTAGCAATGATGTTGACTTCCAATATGTTGCCCCGCAGGGCTACCTTGCAATTGCAAATATAGCAACAATAAACTATTCATCATCTTCATCATCACATGATGTGTACCACACATGACTACCTAACAGTAAAACATTGCAGGTCAATAACTTATTAAGTTACATGAAACGGAGGAATCACATCTTGTTGAAAAAGCGTGCCTTCTTCCTCCACAATCGGGCAGCATTTGTTTCAGAAATGCACACAAAACATGAGAACTTATCATTCCTGTAGGTCCAAATCACCCAGAACAACATTTTCAAAATCAATAAGTATTGTACACTGAGATCGTCTAGTAGGTTATGGAGAGTTCATGTCTACAAACTCACAACATGACAAACCACCACAGAATTGGTCCCATCTGCTTCAGGGAGGCTCAAAAAGTGAAAACTCTGAGCCGTTACCCTTGACCGCTCCATGTAACCAACTACAGAACATGAAAAGAAAAATAAACAGCAGTACAAAGTTCAATAAAACTTCAACACAGAGGTTAACAGCAGCAAAAACTAGAGATGAAGGTGCAAGGCACTACATACAAGAAGGTATGTATGAAGCAGGTCTTACTGATAATGGACTCCGAGCCATTGATCTAATGGATGTTTCTCTTCTGCACCTGGCAGGTACAGAGTGTCGTCCACCCCAGTTGTAAGTGAGGAATTCTCCCAGTCCTTCAAGGCTCTTCCTGATCAATACTCCAGTGTCACAAAGTCCCAGTACCGGGCTCTGATTGACATCTACGGTACCCACTTCATGAGGCAAGTGACCCTGGGGGGAAAGATTAAAAGCGTCACAGCCATTAAGACGTGTGAGGCTTCCATGAAAGGCCTGAGTGACACGGCCGTGAAGGACTGCCTGGACGTAGAGGCATCAGCCACCATCATGCAAGTGGCCAAAGTCAAGACTGAGGCTCATTTTTGTAAGGAGAAACTGGAAAAGCTGGGAAACTCACAAAGCTTCAGCGGCACATTCAGTGAGCGCCATTCGGAGGTAATCGGTGGGCAGATTGATGGAGGGGACCTCCTCTTCTCCTCCCAGTCAGATCCTGGTGCCTACAAGCAGTGGTTATCCTCTCTGAAGACAACTCCCGATGTCGTCTTATACTCTGTTGCACCCCTTCATCAGATCTTTCCCAAAGACGTCCGCAGTGGACAACTGAAGTCCGCTCTGAAAGATTACATCCTGGAGAACGCGCTTTTGAGAAGCTGCTCCAGCAAGTGTTCAGCCGGTTCACACACGAGTGCCAGGGAGCCCTGCAACTGCATGTGCCACGGCGACAATGCCGTAAAAGCCAACTGCTGTCCCGTTGAAAAGGGGCTGGCTAAATTGACCGTGAAAAACTTGAGGGCTACAGGCCTGTCTGGTGACATTTGGACTAAAACTGATGGGTCTGTAAAGGTTTCTTTTGGATCAAACATCAGACGCACCAAAGTCATTAATGAAAATAATAACCCTGTGTGGAGGGAGACCTTTTACTTTGATGACATCAAAATATCCATGGCTGACCAGCTCACATTTCAAGTTTATGATATGGACAGCAAATGGAACTCTGATCTGTTGGGAAAATGCTCTTTCCAAGTGAAAAGTGGAAATGTCAATGATATGTGCGCATTTACTCGTGGCACATTCTACTTCTCCTACTCGTTGCAGTGCGCCCCCAGTCTGGGTGGCCCACAGTGTGCCGACTATATCCCTTCTCCCATGAGCACAGAGCTGATGAAGAGCTATGTCTCCAGAAACGCCATCCGCATCCCAGAAAGTCTCCTGCCTCATCTCTACCGCGGTTATGTTCCATGGCCACAGCGGTCTTTCAATAGGACCAAAGAAAGTGAAGAACCCTGACTTGAGAAGGAAGAGTAAGACAAGAAAATATTTTTTTCCACCATGAAGTAAGTTCAGATCCATTGGCTGAAGCGTCAATTGTCATGATCATATGCTCTGTTACGAACGACCCTGAACTCCCCTCCTCTCACAAGCCATCTAAATTTCCTAAGCAGCATTTATGATATAGCAGCCAGATGACAGAAGTGGAGCACATCCATCAACGTGTGCTCAAGTATTGCGCTGTTAGCATGCCTTTTAAAGTTTGCCATTGTATTATTAATTTTTAGAATAGCAATCTTTCGTTCTCGGTTTGCTACTTCTTGTCATTTATTGATTATTTTTGATGCCTTGCCTGCTCTTGACTTTGATTTTCCTTTGCAAATAAATAAAGTGCTTTAAATTTCATAACCTCATGACCGTCAGACTTCTTTTCTTATGCCTCGTGTCTCTGCTATTAGCCAAATGGTTCAAGTGAGTCGCTAGTACCGCTTCATGCACCTTTGCTATGCACTGTGACCTAAGCAGAAAAGACGTCAAGAAGCAACATGATGTGTAATCAGCAATCGACAGAGGCACACTTCCAGTAGACTATGAGGAACATTCTGGAAGGCTGCCACACTAACTGCACTTTCCTCAATCCTGGTAATGATGGGCTACAATACTGCAAGGCTGCCACACAAGCTATTTCTGCGCAGTGCTGTACCCAATGCACCATAATATCTTAGAGCGGGTAAGGGACTGGACTAAAACTCCAAGGATGTCAAGCTACAGTATGGAGCGTGTTTTGGATGGTTGTCAGTCCCAGTATGCCAAGCCAATGGTAGGAATGTTCTGGAGGGTTACTACGCTAGCTGCCACTGTTCAGTTGTGGCACCCCAAGCTACAGAAGTGTGATGTTTCTGGAAGGCTTGTGAATCTGTCCTACTAGCTGAAGGATATTATGAAAGGTTTCGTCCTGGAGCATTAAACTTTTGAGGAGCTGCTCCAGAAGGTGTTTAAAAGGGTCTCACACACAAGTGTCAGAAAGCCCTGCACCTGTGTATTCCAGGGGTGGGCAAAGTCAGTCCTGGGGGGCCGCAGTTGCTGCAGGTTTTTGTTCCAACCCATTTATTATTATTATTATTATTATTATTAATTAATTAATTGCTTAAATAGAAAACAGTCCTTGCCAATAGTTTTACTTCATGGCTTATTGGTGCTTTAACTCTGCCATGTCAGGTCATTCTCATACCCTGGACCTTTTTTCCTTTCTAAGGCTATCATCAAAATTATATGATGAGTAATTCTCAGTCCTTCACTTTTTTTCTTTTCACTTTCCTTCCAAGTATTTAATTAAACCAAACAGAGCTTGATAAAGACACACAGGTGGAAATGGAAAGAAGAAGAAAAAATGGAGAACTGCTGGCCTCTTTTGTCATTTACATCTAACTGCTAATAAGAAGTAATTACAAACCAAGAATACAGCTGTTTAAGACTAAAATAAGTAATAGTCAGTCATCATCCAACCCGCTATATCCTAACTACAGGGTCACGGGGGTCTGCTGGAGCCAATCCCAGCCAACACAGGGCGCAAGGTAGGAAACAAACACCGGGCAGGGCGCCGGCCCAACACAGGGCAAAATAAGCAATAAGGGTCCAAAATCTTACCGAGTGAGACAACTAAAATGAAGCAGAAGTGTTACTTGAGCAATAAGTGCTTCTTATTAAGCATTTGGGTGGAACAAAAGCCTGAGACCACTGCGGCCCTCCAGGAACGACTTTGCCCACCCATGGTGTATACCATAGCGCTAATGTCGTAAACTGCTGTCTTGCCGACAAAGGGCTGGTGAAACTGGTCATGTGAACGATGAGGGCCACGGGCATTTATCGTTAAACAGGGGTCTCAAAAATTAGACTCGCCACAGTCATTGATAATGAGGATGATAACCCTGTCCGGAGGGAGACCTCCTACTTTAATAACATCAAGGCTTTCATGGCTAACAAGCTCACGTCTGAGATCTGCGATACGGACAGCAGTCGGAATTCTGGCCTGTTGGGAATGTGCTCTCCCTCACTGAAAAGGGGCATCATCAATATGATGTGCACTTCCGATTATGGCTCTTTCTATTTCTCTTCCACTGTGCAGTTTGCCTCAGGTTTGGGTGGTCCTCAGTGTGATGACTATATCCTATGAGCACAGAGCTGAAGAAGAGCTCCTGCTCCAGAAATGCCATCCACATCCTACAAAGTCTCCTACCACAGGTCTACCTCAGCTCTGTTCATTCAATTGAACTCAAGAATGTATTGACAAAGTCCTGAGATATCATATCTTTATTTTACATTGACATTACAAAAAGCATCATATGTGAAGCAAAGCTAAGTGTAACCATTGACATTCCTTATCAAACTGCCTGAAGAAGCTCAATTTATTCTGCTAGTCTACAATAAGATCAGCATTCTGAAAAGCTTGCTTTTCAGCCATATGTCTTCTTCCGTCTTCATGGATAAAGGCCCTGGTTTGATACTAGGGACAGATTTAGAAGGTGTGGATAGATGGGTAGGGAAATAAACTGCTTTGTGTGCTCCATTTGTTCATCCGCTCATTAAGTTCTTTCTATTTTAAACACTTTCAATTTGGTTTATTTAGGAATCCTTTCAGAGAACAGATAGGCTGAATGACAACAAGTAAAACTGAAATGGCATGATGCCCTAAAAATACGTGCTTCTTGTGCTTAAACAAGCCGTGGAAAAAAAGAAAGAAAGAAAGAAGTTAGTGACCATATTGTAGCTAGCAATAGAAGGTCCAGCTGTCACATCAAACATTGATGGACAATTAAATATCAAAATATCCTCAGACGCTCAGGGGCACCACTGGTTACTGATCAATCATCACTTCAAAGATCATAAAAGACCTTAACAATTCAAAACTGCTTAAGAATTTTAAATAGATAGATAGATAGATAGATAGATAGATAGATAGATAGATAGATATTTTAGTGTAGTTGGAAGGATTAGAAAGATAGATATATAGATAGATAGATAGATATGAAAGGCACTATATAACACATAGGTAGGTAGATAATCCGTACATCCAAGTCTTGATGTAAAATCAGGTGAAGGCCGAGGGCCATGAGGGTGCTGGATGGCTTTGCCTCTCCTCTGATTCTCCAGCTCTTTTGGCTCTTCAAGTGTTTGCTCTTCGCAGCTCTTTGTGATGATGACTACTACTGGTGTGAAGAGCTATTTTTCAGTTTTTTTTTAAACCACAACAGATACCTCAGATGTGTTGTTGTTGTCTTTCTTACTATGCCACAGAGAACATGTAGATTCATCACTGAGAGTTTTAGTAAAATGTGAGAATGTGAACTGTTAAAAGTTTTAAGAACAGATTTGCATGAGCCCTTCAGCAGCAGCAGCAGCTCACTGAGAGCTCTTCCACAGATGAGGAAGTTGTCTAACCTTTCGCCTTTATTTCTTGCTCATTTGCAGGCATCTTTCCTTTACTAGCATTGTAACTAATGAGCTTAAAGCCTAAACACATCTTGGGGTTCACCCCAACTTCCAGAATTCGACCAAAGGAGATGAGTCTATTTGCACACCACAGGCCCCATAAAGGACAGTCTGCCAATTTCTGTTTCGATACCGCTACATTTCCATTCATTATCCAACCCGATATATCCTAACTACAGGGTCACGGGGGTCCAAGCAGGGAGTAAGCAAACCCGGGTCTCCTAACTGTGAGGCAACAGTGCTACCCACTGTGCCACTGTGCCACCTACCAGGAGGAAGTCTTCATTCAAAACAGTCATTCAAATAAACATCTGATAACAATAGGAGTTGCTCTTCCTACCTTAACAGAGTCGCTTAAATAAAACCGCAGAAGTGTGACTGAAGCCGTGAGGGGTCTTGGGATGTTTCTTTAGGTCATCAAGCTGAGGTTATGTTTTTTGGTAGTCCGGTGCTATAGTTAGACTGACTAGAACTGAACTAATATAACTGTTAATTTAATAATTGAACTGTTTTAGCTTTTTTTCAGTATTTAACTTATGAAAGAAAGATTAAGGATGTGTTAAAATGATCTGTTACATGTTTTTTTCCCCCACTGATGGTTTGAATAACTGCTGCGTTTAAATAAAAAAAAAAAAATACCAGAGTCAAGCGAAGAGTTTACATATCTAATACATCATCAGTTAACACGTCAGACCACCCATCTGCCCTTTAGGCCACTAAGCACCAAGCTATTAGATTTCTACTGCCTTTCTTTTCCAATCTTAAATTGTTCAGATGTAGGAAGTAGAGAGAGAAATGTGGAAACTCCAAAGTAAAAACCGAACTGCGACCGACTGACCCGATAACAAAGGTCAAACACTGACCCCCAGAGGACAAATCCTGTAACGTCGGTCCAATCAAACACCACAGTGTCAACCAGACTGGGTGAGCACTTTGAAAACTTGTCCAGCTAGACTTCGGTTTACTTACTGCCCCCAAAACCTGCGCTTATTTTTTTACTCTCTGATAAAATTTTTAGTGATAATCATCAAGAAGAAGAAACTGTTAGGGCTAAGCAACAGAAAGTGAAGGTCAGAAAGAAGAAAAGAGGAAAAAAAGGAACATCAAAATAAGAGAAGACGTGGTCAACAGGCTTTCTGGAAATGTACTTGTGAAGGGAAATATGAAGAAAGAAAGAAAGAAAGAAAGAAAGAAAGAAAGAAAGAAAGAAAGAAAGAAAGAAAGAAAGATGTCTGACGGGGACCACCATGTACCAACAAGAATTCCCAGCAGTTACCTCAGACATGGATGGACATTCAGACGTCAAAATATCCTCAGCCGCTCAGGGATTCCACTGGTTATTCATCAGGGTTTATCATGAAAGACCTGAACAATTAAAAGGATAGGATGAGAAAGGCGCTATATGACAGTAAATAGGGTTGTAAGGCACAATATTCTAAATAGACAAAATGTATGTGCTTATATATTACAATTTATTATTTGGCTGGCATCTTTATCCATGGTGACTTGCTACATTGGCAATACCATTTGGTGACATTTACTTTGTATTTTCTTTCCATCCATTATCCAACCCGCTATATCCTAACTAAAGGGTCACCGGGGTCTGCTGGAACCAATACCAGCTACCACAGGGCGCAAAGTAGGAAACAAACCCCAGGCAGGGTGCCAGCCCACCACAGGGCACACACACACAAACACACACACCCACACTAGGGACAATTTAGGATCACCAATGCACCTAACCTGCATGTCTTTGGACTGTGGGAAGAAACCAGAGCAGACACGGGGAGAACATGCAAGCTCCATTCAGGGAGGACCCAGGAAGCGAACCCAGGTCTCCTTACCACTGCGCCACCGTGCCGCCCTCTTTGTATTTTCCTTTTTTGTATTTTCCATTGTCACATAATGTCCGTAGTGGGATTTTGGACCCTCATCCTCAGGGTTTGAAGTCCAAAGCCTTAACTGCAGAATTTTTGAGGGGTGGCTTAGTGGGCAAGGAAAGGAAGCAGTGGTGCTGGAAGTGGGCCAGGCTCAATAAGCGCCAGAGAGGAAATTATGGAGTGGCAGTGGCAATGCTGTGGACCACCCATTAGTGTATGGTATACAAGAGCAGCAGTAACGGTGCCACCATATCATTTCTTTGGGACATTAGTGATTACAGGAGACCCACCAGGAGGTGACAGAGAAGCTCGGGCTTTCTTAAATAAAGAGGGCAGCATCTCAAAAAGACTGGCAGGAGGGCACAGCCTGCCATCATTTCAGAAGTCTGGGAAGCCAACTCTTTCCTACTCAGGAGCCGTGGTGTGACCAGGTGAAGCCACTTCACTCGATTGTGGACTGTTGGCCGCAGCACTGGACGTCAAGCTGGGAGGTCACTGGTTCAGTCCTTGAATTTGGAGAAGCATTTTGTGAAATATCGATTGATCTGAAAATGCTTTTGAGTGCTCTCTTGGTCTCACTAGGCAGGGTCCATAGCCCTCGGGATGGCATCAATTTGATGGAACTCAGCACTGACATTTTATTTAAAAAGCTTAGGTGACAATAAGAGAGAAGTAAACTGTAAGGAGACCCTGGCCGGACACCACCTTACATCGTGCACTGAATCACAAGTGACTGCCCTGGATTCCTCGGCTCTGCTCCTTCCCCTTTCCTTCTCACCTCCACACTCGCACTGCAATCATCACAACCACAGGCTCAGCTCCCAGCGCCGCCTCCTAACACCTCTGGCAAACACCCGGGGAGTGGCATTATAAGAGTGGAGTGGCCAGCCCTGAGCTTCACTCGTCAACATCAGGCTGCCACCTTTCAGGTAAGGAAACGTTTCTGATTGTGATGCTCAAAGCGGCCAGAGGGACCGGGTATCGTTAGGTGCTCTTGGGTCCAGAGAGTTGTGTTTGAAGCTCTCCTGGAGTGGGGACATTTTATTCGCTTTGTAAGTTTCAGTTCGTAAAAAGGAGCATTAAATGTCTTAATGAAAAATGTGTAGGAATGGTACGATTACATGGGCAGACATCAGAGGAATGGAAACTGGAAAAGGGTATTGAACATTGAGAGAGCCTCGGGGCTCTACCATTAGACGTGGACACATTTGTTGGTACCCGTCCATGAAAAAATTGTCTCTGAAATAACTTGAAAATGGTAAAGGTCATTGACAGCCATCATTGTTTATTCTGTAGTTAATACAAAGTTACTTTAGAGTTTGGATTCAAAAGAATATCTCAAAAAATAACCCAAATACAAATGGCATGGACTATTATGATGGGACCTGCAACCTTTAAAGTCTGCAATCCTTGGAGCTCTCCATGAGACTTCTGCACCTGTCCACAGGTCGAGCAACCCACTCGTCTGGCTGGGTCAGGTTTTGAAGGGAGTCTTCTCTGGTTTCAGTTCTTTCCGTAGATGTTCCACAGGATTTGAATGAGGACACCTGGAAGGCCATTTCAGAATAGTCCAGTGTTTTGTTCTTAGCCATTCTTGGTGCTTTAGCTGTGTGTTTTGGCTCATTATCATGTTGGAGGGTCCATGACCTCTGACTGAGACAGAGCTTTCTGACACTGGGCAGTGCGTTTCACTCCAGAATGTCTCGATAAGTCTTGAGATTTCATCGTCCCCTGCACAGACTCAAAGCCCCACATGCCAGACGCAGAAAAGCAGCCCCGAAACAGAATGGAGCCTCCTCCATGTTTCACAGTAGCTGTGGTGTTCTTTTCTTTGAAAGCTTCATTGTGTCATCTGTAGACACAGAGCTGATGTGACTTGCCAAAAAGCTCCAGTTGTGTCTCATCTGTACAAATGACACTCTCCCAGAAGACATTGTGACTTGTCAATATACATTTTAACAAATTCCAGTGTGGCTTTTTTAAATGGAGTCCTCCTGGGTCTTCCATTGAGCCCACTGTCACTCAAAAAGCGACAGATGGTATGGTCAGACACCGATGGACCTTGACCTTGGAGTTCAGCTTGTATCTCTTCCAAAGTTATTCTTGGCATTTTGTCCACCATCCTCGTTGTTCTTCTGCCCATTCTGGGGTCGATGTTCCTCTCGAGAGGTTGTCTACAGTCCCATGGACCTTAAACTTCACCATAATATTTACAACTGTCGTCACAGGTCTTCTCACTTTTGCCTTTAACATGCCTGTCTAAAATTGTCTTTCTGATCTCCTCAGACAACTCTCTCCTTTACTTTCTCTGCTGCATGTTCAGTGTGGGACACCACACAGCAGGGTGACAACTTTGGAGATGAATTCAAGAAAACAGCCAGTTTGAAAATCCAGTACTTTAGGGTATGTTCTAGGGGTACCAACAAATGTGTTCAGGCCATTTTAGAAGATCTTTGTAGAATAAGCGACGCTTGATCTCTTATCACACTTGCTTTGCTTTACTTAAAGACATCTTAAAGGTTTGCAGCTACAGGGGGAACAATGGCTTCTTGGGAGGCATACAGCACCTTTTCAAGGAGCAGCAGTAAGGGGACAAACACATTTGTCCACGTCTGTGTACGTACTTATATATATATATCTTCTAGGGGGCTTCATCCCCTGCTTGCTTTGCTCACCAACCCCTTTCCCCCCCTTTGCCAGTGCCTGCTTCACGGAAACCCCCTCTTAAACGGTGATACAATAGGAAAACAATAAATTTTTCTTTAACTCCTCTTTGCTCGAGCAGCTCCTGGCGTGCTGCCGCTGCCCTCACGTGTGATCTGCAATTCACGCGCCTAGGCATCGTTGTGAAAAGGGGGACTGAGCGCACCCCAAGGAGATGCGGCCGCTCCTTCGAAACCCCCTCTTAAATGGTAATACAATGGGAAACAATTACAGTTTTTTTTTTTTTTACCTCCACTTTGCTCGATCAGCTGTTGGCTTGCTGCTGCCTCCGTACCACCTGATCTGCATTTTGTATGGCACTTTGAACGTTTAAAAGCCTGTACAGCACGTGAATATTCAATCTCTTTTCACTGTTCTGTTATTTCCCCTGAGTAATATTTTCAGATTGTTTGCGTGAATGCAATCTTTACTCTCATTTATGGAGACTTTCGAATTTTCCTGCTTCCATTATCTCTAACCTGCCTGTCTCTGTCTCTCTGTCTCTCTTCAAAAGATCACGTCTCATCCCCGGGAAAAAGTCTTGTCTCATCGTTTTTTTGTTTTTTTATAATAGATATATTTTATATATTTATATACTGGAGGGTGCATGGGAGTTTGCCCAACCAGTCTACATATGTTTTGTGGACTTGGAAAAAGCATTCAACCGTGTCCCTCGGGGAATCCTGTGGGGTTGCTCCGGGAGTATGGGGTACCGGACCGCCTGATAAGGGCTGTTCGGTCCCTGTACAACCAGTGTCAGAGCTTGGTCCGCATTGCCAGCAGTAAGTTGAACTCTTTTCCGGTAAGGGTTGGACTCCGCCAGGGTTGCCCATTGTCACCGATTCTGTTCCTAACTTTTATGGACAGAATTTCTAGGTGCAGTTGAAGGGGTCCGGTTTGGTGGGCTCAGGATTGGGTCACTGCTTTTTACAGATGATGTTGTCCTGTTTGCTTCATCGGGCCGTGATCTTCAGCTTTCTCTGGATCGGTTCGCAGCTGAGTGTGAAGCGGGTGGGATGAGAATCAGCACCTCAAAATCCGAGACCATAGTCCTCAGGGTTGGGAGCGAGATCCTGCCCCAAGTGGAGTATTTCAAGTATCTCGGGGTCTTGTTCACGAGTGAAGGAAGAATGCAGCGCGAGATCGACAGGCGGATCAGTGCAGCGTCCGCAGTGATGAGGGCTCTGCATCAGTCTGTCATGGAGAAAAAGGAGCTGAGCCGTAAGGCAAAGCTCTCAATTTACCAGTCGATCTACGTTCCTACCCTCACTTATGATCATGAGCTATGGGTAGTGACCAAAAGAACGAGATTGCGAATACAAGCGGATGAAATGAGTTTCCTCCGCAGGGTGTCTGGGCTTCCTTAAAGATAAGGTGAGAAGCTCAGAGTAGAGCTGCTGCTCCTCCACATCGAGAGGAGTCAGATGAGGTAGCTCGGGCATCTGATCAGGATACCTCCTGGACACCTCCCTGGTGAGGTTTTCCTGGCATGTCTAACCGGGAGGAGGCCCCGGGGAAGACCCAGGACACACTGGAGGGACTATGTCTCCCGGCTGGCCTGGGAACACTCGGGATTCCCCCAGAAGGGCTAGAAGAAGTGGCCGGGAAGAGGGAAGTCTGGGCATCTCTGCTCAAGCTGCTGCCCCTGCGACGCAACCCGACCCCGGATAAGCGGAAGAGGATAGATGGATGAATGGATAGATATACTGTATATATTACATGTATATCTCTGGGTTGGAAAATGACATGGCATTAATACGATATTTTCTGTTGTCATTACTGATAAATAACGTGAACCATAAAAAGGCAATTCAACACCTGAATCCACCCACATGTTAATACTTCTCATATCAAAACTATCACAATGGGTTACAAAATGTAACTTTGTTTTGTCACGTGAATCAATACAGGTGAATCTTTTCAGTGTTTTTCATGCCAAATTCATTTTAGAATTTCTCTATCACACGAGAATTTTAGGTGACTAAAATTAACAATAAACTTATACTGACGGTATATACTGTATAATTGCTGGGAGTGTCTCACCTAACAGGTAGAAGTCTACCATTGTCTGCCATCCTCTGCGATTTGCTTGTTGTTGTCCGATTCGAGATTACTGGGGGAAAAAGCCTGGAAAGTCAAGCAATCTAAACACGTTAATCCTCAATTTAACTTGAAAAAAATGACTTAAGGTCCTACAACGGACGGTCACTGAGACCCCTCGGCACCTTTATAAAGTGTTGCACCCGCAAAGCCTTTAGTATTGTGAAGCACAGCCTCTTTGTCCCACTTCCATCTGCCAGAAGGGTCTGTAGCATTCAAACTGGTTCTGGAAGGTTCTACCGCAGCTTTGACCACCATTTAGCAGTCCAGACCCAGAACTCTGTGCTGCGCCCCCATGCTCAGATCTGCTTCTAGTGACTTATTTCTGTGCAGTACAATTGTTACACTTGTTAAGACTGTTGTTTGCAGTCGCCATTGAACTGTTGGCTGTATACTTTTATAAACACATCACAGATAAAGGGGATTTTCTGAAAAGGACTTGAATAGAAAATGTCACTATATGCCGCTAATATGGTACTGTATATATCAGACCCACAAAATTCTGTGCCAGCAGTCCTAAAAGCATTAGCAGCTTTTCAAAAGATATCTGGACTGAGAATCAATTTGAATTAAAGCGTACCTTTTTAAGTGAATTTTCTAGCATGTAATATCGGACCGGACACCTTCTCATTTATCTTAGCAGATCATTTTAAATATCTAGGGGTAAATATTACAGTTAAATCTAAAGATCGTTTTCAACCAAATTTTGCTGTCTGTATGGAAAAAAATGAAACAAGACATGACTAGATGGCTGCGGTGGGCTGGTGTCCTGCCTGGGGTTTGTTTCCTGCCTTGTGCCCTGCGTTGGCTAGGATTGGCTCCAGCAGACCCCCGTGACCCTGTAGTTAGGATATAGCGGGTTGGATAATGGATGGACGGATGACTAGATGGTCTACCCTCCACCTTCCGTGAGTAGTGAGAATCTCTTATCCAGTTTCAAAGCATCCCCATATATATTAACAAATAATTTTTTTAAGAAATTAGAGTCCATCATAACTTCATTTATTTGGAATTCGAAACATCGGCTCATCCAAGTGGCAACTCTACAACAACCTAAAGTAGAAGGTGGCACGGCACTACCCAACTTTCAATTTTATTACTGAGCAACAAATATACAAGCTATAAAGAACTGGCCATCAACACCAATTGATGAATATCCACAGAACTGGTCTGCAATAGAAATACAGCCTTGCAGTACTTCTTTAAATTTCACGCTCTGTGCCCCAGTTAATACAAATTACCATCATTACACTAAAAATCCAGTCATCCAGTCCAGTCAGCCAACCTGCGACACAATGCATGGAGATGCCATTAGACTTAGATTCTCAGAAATCTCTCCTCCACCGCTCTCAGCAAGCTGTGTCACACCCCCTCCCAACTCTGGCTCCTCTTCTGGGTTTCCCATAGTCCTTTATATAGTTCTTGACCCGGAAGTGCTTCTCCTCTTCTGTTCACGTGATTTGTCAACACTTTTGGGTCAGATGGAGAATTACATTTTTCTTCTGCCTGGAAGTACTTCTCTCCTATTATCCCCGTGATTTGGGAGTACTTCTGCATGATATGGAAATTATAAAGCCTCATGTCTCCCGGCAGTGTCCCCTGGCGGCATCCACGGTACTCAGCAGGGCTGTGAAGCCGAACTGCAAAGTCCATGATGCCCTGCGGGAATCCGGGACATCGCTACGCTGCAGGAAACTCGCTATCTGACCCCTTAAGTGTCCCTGAATAGGTGCCTTCCCGAATCATTCTCCTCTTTTCGGGTATCTCGGCTGGGTTCTGTAGCTGATTGTCCACCACAACCCTCAAACTCAGCTGTAGTCAAGCATCCTTAGACACTCTGAGATCGAGGACTGGAGAGACACTCACTGCTCTCAAATGCCCGCATACATTCTGAAGATCAGCTGCAGTCAGGCACCCTCACAAACTCTGAGACCCAGTTGCATGAAGATGTTCTCAGCTCAAACACTTGGATCCAGGTGCTGATAGACACTCTTTAGGTCTCAGATGTTCTCATAACTTTCAGGCACTTTCATATGCAGAGCAGAGAGATTAGTCTATCATCTTGGGCAATCAGAAGCCATTTAGGGGCATGGTAGCAAAGATAACAAAGCATAAAAAAATACACAGAGCCATAAATCAAACCCTAACCCTTCTTGAAAATGCATCCTACTGACATGGACATAATGACTAAGCCTAACCTTAATGGCTTAGGGTGAGCTGTGTCACCCATCATCAGGGTCTGCTGTCAGAAAGTGAGTGCGGTGTTGGAGTCCTGGTATGAGGCATTCAGCTTTCGTGTTTCACCTAAGGAGTGTCTGAGACCAACTCTCTTCAGCTTCATCCTCTTTGAATAAGGGAGCTTCTGTACGGTGCTGACAGAAAAGGCAGATCAGAGAATATGCATACTAAAGTTACTCACAATGTCCATGAAAATGAAGGGTGATGATGAATTCAAAAGGATGTGAGGTGAAAAGGGGTCTGTGATGATCCCTAACTTCCATCCTGATTGAACACTCATGTCTGCTTTTCTGTATCTCCACTCTCACAGATTCAGCCCAACCACCTGACGAAATGGAGATGCGTCTGGTGTTGCTCTCCCTGGCTTCTTTGACCTTTGTCTTCTTCACTCGTCCTTTAAGGGTTGAAGCCTGCAGAATCGCCACCAGTAGTGAATGCGCCAAAGCTCAGTTTGTGCCCGGGCACAATCTGGGAGGTGAAGGTTTCAACATCGTCACCATGAAGCGCACAGGTGCCTACGTCATCAACATGGATAAGGTAGACAAGGCCAACGGTACTTGCATGTTGTGCACAAACACCCATGAAAAAAAAGTCCAGCAAAAGCTGCCTATTTCGATGGTGGATTGGCGTCCAGTTCCTCGGTGCAAGATGAGCGTTTACAGCAAGGTGTACGAGTCCAGTGAGTCTCTATTGAACAACACTGGCTCCAACATTAAAAACGACTGGAAGGTTGGCCTGGAGATAAAAGCCGATCCCAGGTTCCAGCCATCCTTGATGCTTGGAGGATCCCATTCCAGAGCTGCTAATTTTGCCATGGAGAAATCAAAGAAAGATAAATACAGCTTTGCCAAACACGAGGTACACTGCGAATTCTACAAGTAAGTGAAAAAATATATAAGGTAAAGAAAAAGAAAGAACAAAAACTTAAAATTAGAGGCTCAATCTGCCACATATGCATTCTCTCCAACCGACTTAAGCCAATTCAGAATTGCAGAGTTCAGCAGTCTTGAGACTAATGGAGTATGGTGGTGGGTGATTGGCAAACCATTTGTTCTTTTTGAACGACTCTTTTCAGTGAATGATTTGAGGGAGAGACAAGGAAGTGTATATTTCTGCATGGTGTTGTCAGTGTCTTTCATTTTGCTTATAGATGTTTAACACACATGCAGGAGAATCACATAAATCACGAGACTTGACTCATCTGATTCATGAACAAATCGCTACCCGAGAACCAGTAGAACAAACACGGTCATAACAATCTTTAGTCTAACGTTCATTTGTTTTGTGAATGAATCACTAGCCGAGAACCACTACAACAATCGCAGCCATAACGATCTTTAGTCTAGCGTTCCTTTGATTTGTGAACGAGTTACGAGCCAAGAACCAGTACAACAATTACGGTCATAACAATCTTTAGTCTAACGTTCATTTGATTAGGGACCGAATCACTACCTGAGAACCAGTACAACTATCATGGTCATAAAAATCATCAATCTAACGTTCATTTGTTTCATGAATGAATCACTAGCCGAAAACCAGTGCAATGATCACAGTCATAACGATCTTTAGTCTAACATTCATTTGATTTGCGAACGAATCATTGTGAGTTACACAATTCTCATCACTTGGATTTTGTAACAAATTTTTATCGATCCTAATCGTATGGTCCTCGAAAGCAACAATGCAAAATTTGGTGTAGATAAGTCAAAGGGTTTAGGATTGTACAGGGAACATACAGACAGACATTCATTCTATATTATATTATATTATATTATATTATATTATATTATATTATATTATATTATAGCTGAATATCATCCACAAGCCATTAGTCTAATGGATTCTTGCTTGTCTGATTGGCAGGTACAGAGTGCAGTCCACTCCAGTCGTGAGTGATGAGTTCTCCCAGTCCTTCAAGGCTCTTCCTAATCGATACTCCCGTGACACAAAGTCCCAGTACCGATCTATCATTGACATCTACGGCACCCACTTCATGAGACAAGTGTCCCTAGGTGGAAGGGTGAAGAGCATCACGGCTATCAAGACGTGCGAGGCTTCCTTGAATGGCCTGACTGACTCAGCTGTGAAGGACTGCCTTGACGTGGAGGCATCAGCTACCATCTTACAAATGGCCACAGTCAAGACCGAGGCTCATTTCTGTCGGGAGAAACTGAAAAAGCTGAAAAACTCTCAAAGCTTCAGTGCCACTTTCAATGAGCGCCACTCGGAGATCAGTGGAGGGGAAATGAATGTAGGGGACCTCCTCTTCTCCTCCACCTCAGATCCCAAAGCCTACAGTAATTGGTTTCCTAGTCTGAAGAGTACTCCTGACGTCATCTCCTACTCCCTCGCCCCTCTCCACAGACTTTTCCCTAAAGATCCCCGGAGCAAACATCTGAAGTCCGCTCTGAAAGATTACATCTTTGAGCACGCTGTTTTGAGGAGCTGCTCCAGCAAGTGTTCAGTTGGTTCACGTACGAGCGTCAGGGAGCCGTGCAACTGCGTATGCCATGGTGACAATGCCGTAAAAGCCAACTGCTGTCCTGTTGAAAAGGGGCTGGCTAAATTGACCGTGAAAAACATGAGGGCTACAGGCCTGTGGGGTGACTATTTTACCAAAACTGATGGTTCTGTGAAGGCTTCATATGGTGCAGAATTTCAACGTACTGCAGTCATCGACAACAATGACAACCCTGTGTGGAGAGATACATTCAACTTTGACAACATCAAGCTATCCATGACTAACAATCTCATATTTGAAGTCTATGATGCGGACTATAATTGGAACTCTGACCTGCTGGGAAAATGCACCATCTCATTGAAAAACGGGGACCACGATAGTTTGTGTGCCTTGAATCATGGCACTTTTTACTACTCCTACAAGGTGACGTGTGCCCCCAGTTTAGGTGGTGCAGAGTGTGACGAATATATTCCTTCTGGTATGAGCACCGAGCTGACAAAGAGTTACGTGTCCAGAAACGCCATCCACGTCCCGCTTAGTCTCTTGCCACAACTCTATCATGGCTATGTTCCGTGGCCATTGAATGGGACCCAAGAACATACAGTAAAGAACCCTGACTTGAGAATGAAGAACAAGACGATGTTTTCTCCAATATGAAGAGCTCCCAAATCCCAGAATCATTGGGGGTCAAGTGGCTCAAGAGTTAACCAATCACGAGCTCGGCACAATCAACCTGCTCTGCATCACAAGCAAGCCCCTCCCCTTACAAGCTTTAACCCCACCCCATCTTAATTTGTTAGGCAACACTTATGATTTCTCAGTCACATGATAGGAGTGAGAAATGCAGTGCCTGCAGAACGTACTCAGGCCCCTTCACTTGAGCAACACTCAGTAACCCCAAAAACAGGACTTCAGACCTTTTTGCAAATTTTAATAAAAACCTGAAATATCACATTGATACAAGTATGAAGACCCTTAATTAGTACTTCATTGAAGCCCCTTGTGGCAGCAATCCCAGCCTAAAGACATCAAGGGTCTGACGTGACAAACTTCACACACCTGGCCATGGGGATTTTCTGCCATTCACCTCTACAGATCTTCTCAAATTCAGTCAGGTTAGGTTGAGACCATCAGTGGACAGCTATTTACAGATCTCTTCAGAGATGTTCATTTGGGTTCACGTCTGATCTCCGACTTGGCCACTCAAGGACATTGACAGAGTTGACCCTAAGTCACTCCTGTGTTGTCTTTGCTTTGTCCAGTTTCAAAGTGAACCTTCTACTGAATCTGAGGTCCAGAACACTTAAAGAAGGTTTCTATCAAGGATATCTCAATCCTGACTAGTCTCCCACTCCCTGGCTTTGAAAAACAACCCAAACCATGATGCCACCCACATTGCACAGGTGATGACCAGTGCCTGGTTTCCTCCAGATGTGATGTCTAGAGTTGAGATCAATCCTTCCAGAGAATCTTATTTCTCATAGTCTGAATGTTCTTTAGATGCCCTTTTGTCCCTTTCAGGTGTCACTTGGCCACTCTGTCATAAAGCTCAGATTAGTTGCAGTGGTGGCTGTTCTTCTAGAAGTTTCTCCCATCTTTACTCAGGTCCTCCGGAGCTCAACCAGAGTGACCATTAGGTTCTTGGTCAACTCTCTTACCAAGTCCTTTTTCTGATTGCTCAGATTGGTTGAGTGGCCACCTCTAGGAGGCGCCCTGACTATTTCTGACATTCTTCCATTTAAAAACGATGGAAGTTCTTGGAAACTTTTAATGCTGCAGACATTTTCTGTAGCGTTTCCCAGATACAATTCTTTCTCTGAGCTCTGCGGCCAATTCCTTCAATGTTATGACTTGTTTTTGTGCTCTGATACACAATGTCGGCTTCTACAGACGTGTGTGCGCCTTTCCTAATCATGTCCGATCAACTGAATTGGCCACAGGTGGACTCCAGACAAGGTGTAGAAACATCTCAGTGATGCTCAAGAGCCAAAGTAACGGGTCTGAACACTTGTTTCAATAAGATATTTCAGTTTTTCACTTGTAATAAATGCTCAAAGCTTCCTAAAATCCTGTTTTCGCTTTGTCATTTTGGGGTATCGAGTGTTGTTGGACGAGGAGGAAAAAATGATTGAAATGATTTTAGCACAAAGCTGCAACATAACAAAACACAAAGAAAGTGAAATGGTCTGAATACTTTCTGAAGGCAAAGTAAAAACGGAGCACAGTCATTACCACGTGCTCAAGCATTGTGTGGTCAGCATACATCTCATTGCAGTTTGAACTTTTAGGTTAGTCATTTTGTGTATTTTACTTTACTGTTTCATTTATTTTACTGATTTTTGATCCCAGCCTGCTTTTGGTTTTGCTTTGTAGAAAATAAAGTGCTTAAAAATTCATTACCTCACTGTTGTCGACCTTCACATTTCTTATGCTTTGTGTGTCTTGATCACCGAAATGGTTCAACTGAATCTGCCAGATCATGAAGGCCTTGCCATTAGTGCTGCTTCCTGCTCCTTCAGTGTGCCCTCTGACCTGAGCAGAGAGATGTCCTAAAGAAATATGAAATGTTAATCAACAATCGACAGAGGTACCACTCACCAGTGCACTTACACTGGGCAACTAGGAACATTCTGGAAGGCTGGCAAAGTCACTGCTCAGTGTGACACCCACTGGATCCCCATTAGGGTAAGTGTGTAATGATGGGTAAGGGACTGGACTTTAACCCCAGCATTGCTAAGCTACCTTACTGGGAAAATGCTAGAAGGTTGACAGAGCAGAGCCAATGTTCAGTGAGCCAAGCCTATCTATCTATCATATAGTGCCTTTCCCATCTATATATCTTTTATATAGTTCCTTCTATCAATCTGTCATTACGAAGAGTAGCCTAGTGACTCAGTGGTTAGTGCTAATGGCGTACACATTTCTGGTCTCTGCCTGGGTGGACTTCACTTGTTTTCATTTGTTTCTGTTGATTTTTTGGGTGTTCCAGTTGTCTGCTTGCAGACTCCAACTGGTCCAGTGTAGTTAAACTGGGTGTGCTCCTTATTCAGAGTTTAATCCTCACCTGGTGCAATAGCTTCTGGGTGTTTACCCTGAACTGAACAAGCAGAATACAAATCATCACTCCACTTTAATGTGGAGAAGAAAATGCATCAATGAAGGAGCTGATGGAAAGCTATCAAAGCTGGGCAGCACTTGCACTCACCACCATGCAATGAATCACGAGTGGCAGGTAGTTCAGTGCAGAAGTTGGGACCACCACCCATCCCCCAGCAATCTCTTTGCACCATCTTGCCCCCCCACAGTGTATTTCTGCTAACCATGGGCTCAGCTCTTAGCACCTCCTTCCTAACACTCCAAGAAAAGCACCAAGAGTGCAAAATAAAAGTTAGCTTGAGAAGAGATAGCGGTCAACACTGCGCTTCACTCCTCGACCGCCGGCGGAGATGTTCCAGGTAAGGAAACGTTTATCTTGATTAACAGTTGAAAAAATGAATAAATATCAGTCAAGTCAAGTTGGGGAGCCTGCACTGGTACACTGCATTGCTGGACCCACCACACGGTGGAACAACTCGGGATCCCAGTTTGCAACCCCCCAGGCAGACACAGGGATCAGTCCCAACCCCCGGAAATGACCCTCTATCTGCCACAGCCAGGTGTTATATGGGTGACCCCTAGGCCTGGTCCAGCCACTCGGGTCCCCAACAATGAGGATCTTACTAGCCAGATCACCATCGGGGAAATGTGCCACATGGCCATAGTGCCGTAACTGACGCTCCCTCACAATGCAGGTCATGTGCCTCATTTGGGACTCCATGAGCAACACAAAGTCAAACCAATGGTACCCAAGGATTTTCCGGAGAGACACAGTACCAAAGGAGTCCCATCTTTGTCTCAGGTCACTGGATAGCGTCCATGTCTCGTAACCATATAGCAAGACAGGAAGCATCAGGACTCTAAAGACTTGGACCTTCGTCCTTTTGCAGATATCGGGAGCGCCACACACCCCTTTCTCTTTCTTCCTCTCCTTGTTTGTCGTCTTCTTCATGCTCCCTGCCACTGCTAAATCCTGCAAAATTGTCCCCATTACTGAATGCAACAGTGCTGAATTTGTGCCGGGGCTCAACCTGGGACGTGAAGGTTTCAACATCATCATCATTGTTCAACAGCACAAAGGGGCCTACGTCATCAACATGGAAATGGAAATCTGTCAGTGGAGCAGGACGGTGACAGCAGTCTGTCGCTGAAGCTGCTCCTCTGTCTGGAGATGATCCTGTTCAGTGGATTCTCCATGATTGACAGGAGTCTGCTCAGCGCCCGTTGCTCTGCCACAGATGTTAAACTGTCCAGCTCCGTGCCTACAATAGAGCCTGCCATCCTCACCAGTTTGTCCAGGCGTGAGGTGCCCCTCTTCTTTATGCTGCCTCCCCAGTGCACCACAAGAGGGCGCTCGCCACAACCGTCTGATAGAACATCTGCAGCATCTTTTTACAGATGTTGAAGGACGCCAGCCTTCTAAGGACGTATAGTCGGCTCTGACCTTTCTTACACAGGGCATCAGTATTGGCAGTCCAGTCCAGTTTATCATCCAGCTGCACTCCCAGGTATTTACTGGTCTGCACCTTCTGCACAGTCACCTCTGATGATCACGGGGTCCATGAGGGGCCTGGTCCTCCTAAAATCCACCACCTGCTCCTTGGTTTTGCTGGTGTTCAGGTGTAGGTGGTTTGAGTCGCACCATTTAACAAAGTCCTTGATTAGTTTCCTATACTCCTCCTCCTGCCCACTCCTGATGCAGCCCACCATAGCAGTGTCGTCAGTGAACTTTTGTAGTCTTTAGGTAAGGAGACGCCTGCCTTCTTTAGCACAGAAACAATACAGCGATGGCCCTTTCTGGAACCTTAGTGACAGACTGAGCTGCTCAGCACAAGTCTTAAGTGACTTCATCTGGCCCCACAGGTTTTTCTGTGTTTAGCCTCTTCGGTCGTTAGATTTTACAGTATAAACAACGGTTCTGTCTTCAATGTAATTATTATTGCTTTTATACTTTTATGCATTCTTGTTCCTATTTCCATGCTGTTTTATTATTTATTTCATGAGATTTAAGACAGAATAGACTAGACTTTCACGAGTGCACATTGTGCTCATGTAAAGTGGCATTGGGTGAGGCTTGTGTGATCTCACCTAAAGCACCAGAAGACTCAAAACCACTGCTGAGGGCACCGACTACCATAAAAGTACAGACGGAGCAGATGCTGCACTTTAATAAAACTCTTCAGAAAGGCAGAGTACGTGAGAATCTAACACATGGACCATGTAAGGTTTTAGCACTGACTGGACTTCTGTTCAGAGGTTGCCAGCTAATGTTAACGCCATCCTACACGCGTTACAGGGTTGGCACCCTCGTAAAATTAAACATGAAGCAGTGAAGCTCTGTGGCTACATCAAATAGAGGAAAAAACCAAAGAGAAGTCTTCTACATTTGACACAGTCTTGTTTAACAATGTGGTCACTGCTTATTAAATGGTTAAAATCTCTTTTTAGTTTTCTGATGAATCGTCTTGATTTGTCATAGTAAACAGACTGCTTTTATTCAGGAATTTTTTGGAAAAAATTAGTTATCAAAATAAAGACACTAATAAAAAGAGGTGAAATATGACAACCTACTATATAATAAAATACTCAAGTCTGGGGGGGTCCCGTGTTCCTCCGAGCAATCTGATTGGTCAGTTTTGCTTTGGTGATGCGATCGAAGGTGTAAGAGCGAGTGTGAGTGCGACAAACTTACTTACGCTGAGAGTCACCATAAAAGACAGGAAGTATAAAACCAGACAGGATTTGAGAAAGACGCCTCAAAAATAATGATGGAGTCTGAGCAGCAGGTTTAATGGAAATGCGATCAAGACAGGGAGTGTGAGAGACACACGAGGAAGAGTTAAGGTGTAGGAGGCCCGCAGAGAGTCACCTTCAAAGACGACAAATATTAAAGGAGGCGAGAAACATGCCTTGAAAATAATGGCAGAACCAGAGAAGCAGGCATTACAGGAAGGTGATTAAGAGAGGAAGTCTGTGAGTGTGAGACACACAAGAAGGTGAACAGGAATCGGAGGCACGCCGAGAGTCGTCTTCAAAGATGGGAAGTATAAAAATGGACAGGAGGTGAGAAAGATGCCTCAAAAATAAGGACGGAGTCTGAGAAGCAGGCTTTACAAGATTGTGATCGAGAGAGGAAGTGTGAGTGAGGAACACGGGAGGAGGAATAAAGGTGTAGGAGGCACACTGACAGTCACCATATAAAATAGACAGGAGGCGAGAAAGACACCTTGAAATAATGACAGTCTGAAGAGCAGGCGTATGGGAACACAATCAAGAGAGGGAGTGCCAGGCATGACAGGTTCAGATGCATGAGGACAGACGGTGAAGGGGCACATAGGGCAAGAGATAGCACCAAGACGTTTTTCACCAAGAACCCTTATCGACGAGTATAGATGGGATTCAAGAGGCTGGGAGTAGGAGTTGGGATGAGCGTTCCATTCACTGCACCTGCAATGCCAGGTATGCCTGGAATGGCATAGAAACAAATTTTAGTGGCACGGAAGGCATCCCCTCCTGCTAAACACTGCATGTAGTTGCGTGCATGCACAGATTTGAACCCAGAGGCCTTGCTGAAGCCATGTGCGTCACTGATAGTCTACAAGAATTCACCAGTGGCGTGAAAACTGGGAGCTGTCAGAAGCTGCGCAGTGGGACTGAGGGAAACATTCTGATGTGTTTCTCTTTCCATTTTATCCAGCAAAAGACTAAGGAGGGTCATTATTTCACCCCTATTTCTCCACTACAGGGGTTCTCAAACTTGGTCCTGGGGGACCCCTGTGGCTGCAGGTTTTTGTTCCAACCAGCCTCTGTTTTTAATTGACTCCTGGGCTAATTAAGTGAACTGTTGTTTCCCAGATTCTCTGTTTTGGGAACAATATACAAATTAGAAAACAAAGTTTGGTAAAAAAACAAAAAAAAAACAAAAGTATTAAGATGTACTACGCAGTTATATGTATTTTTTTCTTTCTAACAGTATTGTCATCTTGATTGTCATTCTTCTTTTCTAGGTGTTCCAATTGTTTAATTAATCCGTTATTTGCTACTTTGTGGGGCTGACGCTAAAGTAGTTGCAGCCTTTCACGACTGAGTGTTGTTTGCTTGGGTTTCTGCTCTGCTTGTTTTTAATTGTCATTATTAAGATTCCATGAAGGGAGCAAACTGCACAGAGAAAGGGCGAAATCTAAGAAAAAGAGAGTTAAGCATTGAAATCCATAGCAAAAACAAATATTTCTAAGTTTCTTATAAATGTAAAACTCCTGCTGCTGTGCTTTTCTGAATGTAGAATAAAAGATAAATAATCCCAGCTAATTTAAATGAGATCAGTGCTATCGGGTGTTGTCACTGATTAGGAATCTGGTTGCAACAAAAACCTGCAGCCACAGGACCGAGTTTGAGAACCCCTGCTCTACTAAATTGTTGATTACAGAGATGATCCGAGAGGAGCAATTAAGACAAGTGACTTGCTGTCTCAGATGGCATCTCTGGTTCTGTGCCACAATTCTCTGCCTTTGTTGCTGCTGGTAGTGAGGGGCAATGCACCTCACCGATAGGAGACCCGAGCTCGCTTCCCGGGTCCTCCCTGTGTGGAGAGCGTTTTGAGTAGTAAGAAAAGCGCTGTATAAATGTAAAGAATTATTAGCACTTTAATGGATACGACTGATGACATAGTGAGATTGATTGGTGAAGTCATTATATGCTCAAATTGTCAACGTGTTCCTCCCAATCACATCCCCTCAGCTCTCTTTATCAGTCCCACCATGGGTGATGAAGTTTCCCAGTAGTAATATTGAATTGTTAAGACATTCAGGCAGATAATCATTTTTGTTTTGTATTTGGACCATGTACAGTAAACAATCACTAGACAATTACTTCAAAATGGATATCAAGATAAGGAGACTCCAACTGTACAGTTTGCTCAGTGACTCCCTCCTTTACACTCCATGATGTGTGCCCCATGCTGCAGTTCCTTATTAGAAGAGACCTTGGACTGAGAGTCATTAGTCCTATAAGTAATATTATTACATTATTTTCAGTCATGAAGGGATAAAGGGCTTGAGGATTTGGAGCCAGGAGGTAATAATAATAATAATAATTACAATAAAAATAAATTGGAAGTAATTAAACACATAAATAAATCATAAGAACAAACAACCAAGGCATAAGAAAGACAAGAAAAGGAAACTGCATGTCACAGATCTACTGTAAGCAGAAGGGTGGGTATAAGAGAGGCAGAGGGGCAACCTGGAAGGAAACAATTCAGGGCAAAAGACATGGCAAGTGCCCGACCTATAAACTGGACCCTCCTTATAAAGAAAGAATGACCCCATGGATCAATGGAAGAAAGATAAAAGATTTTCTGAATGACTTAGGGTTGTATTCAGTCCTGTGCTAGGATGAAGGGGGCATGGCAAAACAACTGGCAGTGGAAGGGCTGCCTTGAAGGCATGAGCTTTTGACGAGCACACCCATGATGCAGTGCACCAGAGACCAATTTAAAACACTATTACAAAATAAGGGCTGCCCCTGATTTAGTAAGTGACCCTAAAACAGAGTTAAAATCCACAAAGTTTAGAATTGGGGGTAACAGTGAGGAACAAACTCACTCAGATGGATAACATGAAAGAGCAGATCACAGAGAGAAATGAATTATCAGAGTGTTGTGTGGTGCTTGGAGGTAGGCAAGTTGGTAGACCACCCCACCTGGTAAGTAGAGTTGCAAACTTGCACAGGAGAAGCTACAGGTTTTATTGTTTAATTTGCTTTTTGTGATCCAATTTGTTTATCTCCCCTTATGTTTTCTGTATTTAATAAACGTTCCTTTCTTTATATTTTTCAGTCTACCATTATTCTGGGTGAAAAGTTACTATACTGTAATTCCACCAACCCTTACAAAGAACAGAAAGGCTGAAATCCAACATATAAATTTTAAGTGGTGTGATAAGCTGTAAAATCCAAATGACATTATAATAGAGATGAAAGACACTTTGTATTAAATATGAAGTTTACTATATAAAATATACAGTAGATAGTAAAGGACTATAATATACAGTGTGAAAGGCGATAGATAGATAGATATTAATCTTAGTACAGTTGACAGAGTCATAAAATTACATAGATCGATTCACCACTACCTCCAGCAGGTCCAGAAAGCACCCCATAACTAACCCATTTCTCAAGGCTATTGCTGCTCAAATTTAATTTTTGTAATGACTCGAGGTCTGTTAATTTATTACAAATTGTATGTAAGGGGTCCTCTGTTTCTTTAATTTCTTATTGAATATACTAACTGCAGACATTAACACATTCAGCCCAACATGCTAGTCAACCCGAGATTTTCCAAAGTAACCTCAAGTCAAAGTTTGAAAGTTTCTAAAGTCCTACACTCTAGCACACTACTTTGTAACTTATTCCATGTGTCTGTGGTTCTTTGTGTAAAGAAAAATCTCCTAACTTTTGTGCAAAATTTACACTTAATGGGTTTCCAATTGTGCTCCCATATTGTGATCCTAACAATTACTTCTGAATGCTCTGAAATCATTTCAGTTTTTTTTTTTTAATAGATAGATAGATAAATCGATCTGCGTTTCCTCTGAGTCTTTAGCTCTGTAGGCTCCTCAAGTACACTAAGCAGCTCTGTGTTCAAGCCTGTGGTGATGACTACTCATGAACAGCTGAAACAATGAGCTCAGCTGCCTTTAGCAGTTTTTTTTTTAACTTCCACAGATAGATCTGATGTGTTATCTTTCTCATTGTGCTACAGAGAACTTGCAGATTCAATACACACAGGGTTTTGGTTAAAATGTGAGAATGTGAGTGTGAGCTGTTAAAAATTTTAGAAAGGAAAATCTGCATCAGCCGTTCAGCAGCAGCTCACTAAGCTGCATTTCCACAGATGTGCAGGTTCCTTGCTAATGGTGAATAATGAACATAAAACAAATTTGGGGTCCATTTCAGCTTCCAAAACTCGACCAGAAGATAACAGTTTATGTACCCGCCATAGACACTTTCATTGGCAAACTGCTTCTGTTATGTGGGAACCTTCATATGTTCGACATCACATAAACATCCTATGAAGATGCTAACAGGTTTCACTACCTTAATGGATTCACCTCCCCAAACTGGAGAATTGTGAGAGGCACCTTGCAGGTTTCTGGGATGTTTATGTAGGCCAGTAAGCGGATTTTATGTTTTTCCTATTCCAGCAAAAGACTGCAAAGCTTCCTAGCCATGGGTGATGATGACTCAGGTCATGCTTTCAGTAACAGACTCTGGCAGACATGATGTGAGGTTATCGTGCAAATTATCTTTGTCAGCAACCACTGGCCTTTCATTATCAATGCTCATCAATTTATGAGCCATTCATTCTTCAATCAACTTTTACGGTATACTGTAAAATAAATTCAATAGGCAGAAATGCCACACATTTGTTTAGGAAGCAATTACTGTCACACTGCATTAGCATAAAAACATACATCATATACGTATTCATTATTCCAGGTCTGTTGATCAGTTATAGTAGCCATGGGTCAGTCTATCAAAGTACCTGCTGTGGAACGTGGCCCGGACACAGACAGACGGACATCGTTTTGTCACACAACACACACATTTATTATGTACAATTATTCACAGTTTAGTCCGTGCACAAACCCAGTGCCTCCAGCACCAATCCCCCAAAGTCCAGGCCTCACAGTCCAGTGCCTGTCTTCTGGCCGCCTCCACTCCTCTCTCTCTCCAGACTCCCGTCCACTTCCACCCGACTCCAGTCATCGAATGGGCTCCAGCTGCTCCTCGACACTCCTCCGCGGACACTCCCCTGTGTGGCGGAAGTGCCGGCTGCGCACTCGGAAGCCCTCTGGGTGTCCCCAGTCTTCTTTCCCTCAGCACTTCTGCCACACCAGGAAGTGCTGGGGGAAAGAAGACAGGGTCCAGGGCTCTTCATGCACCGGGGCACCCCCTAGCAGTGACCACTGGTCCCTACAGGGTTGAGCTTCCAAGCTCTGCACCCGTGGTCCCCAGTGCAATCAGGGCGGTCGCCCCCTCGTGGTCTGGAAGAGGCATAAGCGCTCCTACGGTCCTCCTGGGCGTCCCGGCTGAGTACCACCCCCGGCTGTCAGCCACACTGCCTTTGACTGCCACCGAAGCCACAAAGCAACGGACCCTGTAGGTGGGCTGGGCCAGGTTGGGTCCCATGGGTAAAGGCCTGACCACCAGGTACTCACCACTGAGCCAAGCCACTCCAGGGCCTTATTCTTCTTCCATTATGGCCTCCCAGCCAGGGAGGATATCCCCCTCCATCCTAGTCAGAATGCCAGTCCATTCTTTATGGCACTTACAACACATATATAATTATACTTTGTATACACACACACGCACATTACATATACAAACCGGATTCCAAAAAAGTTGGGATACTATACAAATCGTGAATAAAAACTGAATGCAATAATATGGAGGTGCCAACTTCTAATATTTTATTCAGAATAGAAAATAAATCACGGAACAAAAGTTTAAACTGAGAAAATGTATAATTTTAAGGGAAAAATATGTTGATTCAGAATTTCATGGTGTCAACAAATCCCAAAAAAGTTGGGACAAGGCCATTTTTGGCTTCTTCTTTGCACTGTAGAGTTTCAACTGTTTGTATGAAAATGTGCTATATAAATAAATGTTGTTGTTGTTGTTGTTATTTTCCCCACTGTGTGGCATCTCCCCTTCTTCTTACAACACTCAACAGACGTCTGGGGACTGAGGAGACCAGTTTGTCAAGTTTAGAAATAGGAATGCTCTCCCATTCTTGTCTAATACAGGCCTCTAACTGTTCAATCGTCTTGGGCCTTCTTTGTCGCACCTTCCTCTTTATGATGCGCCAAATGTTCTCTATAGGTGAAAGATCTGGACTGCAGACTGGCCATTTCAGTACCCGGATCCTTCTCCTACGCAGCCATGATGTTGTGATTGATGCAGAATGTGGTCTGGCATTATCTTGTTGAAAATGCAGGGTCTTCCCTGAAAGAGATGACGTCTGGATGGGAGCATATGTTGTTCTAGAACCTGAATATATTTTTCTGCATTGATGGTGCCTTTCCAGACATGCAAGCTGCCCATGCCACACGCACTCATGCAACCCCATACCATCAGAGATGCAGGCTTCTGAACTGAGCGTTGATAACAACTTGGGTTGTCCTTGTCCTCTTTGGTCCGGATGACATGGCGTCCCAGATTTCCAAAAAGAACTTTGAATCGTGACTCGTCTGACCACAGAACAGTCTTCCATTTTGCCACACTCCATTTTAAATGATCCCTGGCCCAGTGACAACGCCTGAGCTTGTGGATCTTGCATAGAAATGGCTTCTTCTTTGCACTGTAGAGTTTCAGCTGGCAACGGCGGATGGCACGGTGGATTGTGTTCACTGACAATGGTTTCTGGAAGTATTCCTGAGCCCATTCTGTGATTTCCTTTACAGTAGCATTCCTGTTTGTGGTGCAGTATTGTTTAAGGGCCCGGAGATCACGGGCATCCAGTATGGTTTTACGGCCTTGACCCTTACGCACAGAGATTGTTCCAGATTCTCTGAATCTTCGGATGATGTTATGCACAGTTGATGATGATTGATGCAAAGTCTTTGCAATTTTTCGCTGGGTAACACCTTTCTGATTTTGCTCCACTATCTTTCTGCGCAACATTGTGGGAATTGGTGATCCTCTACCCATCTTGGCTTCTGAGAGACACTGCCACTCTGAGAAGCTCTTTTTATACCCAATAATGTTGCCAATTGACCTAATTAGTGTTTATTGGTCTTCCAGCTCTCCGTTATGCTCAAATTTACTTTTTCCAGCCTCTTATTGCTACTTGTCCCAACTTTTTTGGGATTTATTGACACCGTGAAATTTTGAATCAACATATTTTTCCTTTAAAATGATACATTTACTCGGATTAAACATTTGATCTGTCATCTACGTTCTATTACAAATAAAATATTGACATTTGCCATCTCCACATCATTGCATTCAGTTTTTATTCACAATTTGTTTAGTGTCCCAACTTTTTTGGAATCCGGTTTGTACATATAAAGTGCTGTGAGGGTTTGATAGTTGTTAGGATTCAGTAACCCTAAGACCTATGGATAAAAATTGTCCCTGAATCTACCGGTGTGAGTGCCAACATTCCAGAAGAAAGGAGTGAGAAAAGCAGCTTTGCAAGATGGTAGAGGTCTTTAATAACCAAACACAGTGGGTTTTGTGTACGTCCTCAACAGAAGGCAGCTGGGTGTCGGCCATATTCTGTACGGTCTATACCAGGGGTCCTCAATCCCAGTCCTGGAGAGCCGCAGTGGCTGCAGGTTTTTGTTCTGACCTGGTTCCTTAATTAGAAAGCAATTCTTGCCAATAAAGCACTAAGAAGCTATGAAATTAAATTAACTCTGCTATGTCAGCTCATTCTCATATCCTAGATTTTCTTTCCCTTTCTATCATGCAAATGATTTGAAGGCTAAAATGGACGAGTAATTCTCAGTCCTTCACTTTTTTCTCTTCATTTTTCTTCCAAGTGTTTAATTAAACCCAATAGTGCAGATAAATACACACAGGTGTAAATGTAAATAAGCTAAATGGAGAAATGCTGCTCTCTCTTGTCATTTGCATGTTATTGATAATAAGGAGCAATTCAAATATCTGTTTAAGACAAAATTAAGCAATAAGGGCTCAAAATCACTAAAGTGAAGCAGAAGTGTTACTTTAGCAATTAGTGCTTTTTATTAAGCAACTGGGTTGGAGCAAAAACCTGCAGCCACTGCGACTCTCCAGGACCACCGTGATTGAGGACCCCTGGTCTATACCGTTCTCTGCAGCATTTTATGACGCTGAGCCGAGCAGGTGCCGTACCAGGATATTACAGCAAGGATGAAGCTACCCCTGCCGAGATGGATGTCACTCACCTATTGTTTGCTCATCCGGAAGGGGACACATTATCAGGGGTATGTCAAGCGCACTGTACTTTCACAACATGTCCCAAGTTGTTTGTGTAGTGTAGTCTTCTGTTTAGTCATTTGTAAAAGTGGAGAGAAAAAAAATAATGGGGAGGGTGGGAGTGTGAACGAAAATGAGAACAGATAACCACATCTTCAAAATATGATTGTTATCTGCTTATTATCGGTCACTTCCTCATCAACTCTGATGCCGAGATAAACAGAAAGGAGGTAAACTGCTGTCATCAACAGAACACAGTTTGTGTTACATCCTTTCATGTTGAGATCAGGCTTTTCGGGGAGCCCACCAATAGTTCAAATACATTTAAATGTGGACTCATTAAGTTGGGCTGCACCGACACAATTGTTTAACTAATAAGCTACCATGCTAAATTCATCCAGCCATTATGATTTTCCCAACAGCACGACTTGGGCATGGATGGATAGGGTGGGCACCCTCATTTATGCAGCACCAATTTAGAATCTCAAATGAACCTTAAATGTACTCTTCTCTAATATAATATTGTAAACTTTACTTCATCTAAGTCATGGTTGTAGGGGTCATTGTAGAGGTCAGGGCCCACCCCAGCAGCATTAGGAGTAGTAAATGACTGCCAGTGGGGTACCAGTTGACTCCAGGAGGGGGTCTGCTATCCCTGAGAATATTCTCGGCAGAGTGTAGCTTTTTAACTAAACTGATTTTATATATACAGTATATATTTTCATAGGTCTAAATCGCAATCTGATTATTTGAATGGTCGTGTGGTGGGTCTGGCAACGGGCTATCAGCGCATCTTCCCAACCTCTACCTACCAGGCAACGCTTGTGGTTGGTCGGCCAGTCCTCTCAGTTGCAAGAAGCAGATCCTAGATACGCGATACAGTGCCTGTCAAATCATACAAAGAGTACACGGCCTGTGTTTCACCCTAATTGCGGCTTAGCAGGTCTACGCATTTTGATCAGCATCTTGCAACCAAAAACATTACCTGGTAGGTAGCCATCCAACAATCAAACTGAAATTCAGACGTATGAGTGTAATACTCCAATCTTCACGCTGCCAAATATGCAAACCAGCTGCTGGGGCGCAACATCAGAGGCCTAGCCTCAGGCGATGACGTCCTAGGTTCAATCCCCGTAAGAGGAAACAAAGGTGGGTATGCCTCAATCAGAGTGAAACACGTGTTGTATATACTTTGTATTAATTGGCAGGTACTGTATCATATTATATATATATATATATATATATATATATATATATATATATATAATAAAATATATTGATTATATATAATAATATAATAAATAATATAAATAATTAAATATAATACAATGTGGCAACACTTTAGGTACTGCAATTATGCAGCATTTACTCTTGTGCAACAAGATCTCACCAACACTTCTTTTGGTCTTCACAACACTTCTAAAACGTCAGTGAATCTGCTATTCATCTCTGTGCAGCACAGCATATTGACACAATAGCCAAATGACTTGTTAATATGAAGGATTCTCAAAACTTAAACTAAATATGTAACATCAAAAGAAATGCACCTCACTTAAGCCACCTCAGACCACTGCAGAGGGACATTTTGTTAGTGGATGACATCACAGAGATGACTTAACACTGTACTGATGCTTTGTAAGTGTTATGAAGACCCAAACAGGTGTTTGACAGATAGATACGAAAGGCACTATATAATGATAGATAGATCGAGATAGATAGATATGAAAGGCACTATATAATAGACTAGCCATGTGTGCCCAACTACAGTACGTTGCGCGTGTTAAAGTTGTCTGTGAAGGGCTCCCTGTTTAAACGCGGCTGCCAGTCGTAAACTGGGCCCTTTGTTGCACAGCATTATGATTTTTTATAAGGGAAACAAAATTACAAAAGAAAAACCCTGGACATTGATTCGATAGGAATGGCCTACTCAGATTCACTGTCCGAATCGTAATTATGTGGTAGTGTAGGAGCATTTCTGCTTCTGTCCGTTCACAGTCCGTCTTGTTTTCCCAACGCTGTCGTTTCCTCTCACGATCTCTTCTCAACCTTTCTCCAATCTCGCAGGTTGCTTTGTGGCAATCCAAAGAGTAAGGCAATATACACGGAGCAATGGTTATAAAAGGGGGACACATAGGTATCCAGGGATCACTTCACTGACATGTGAGCAAGCCACGGTACAACTGTGAGACGCGCAGCACTCGCCGGCTACAACGTAACAATAATAATTTCCAGAACGTGCTGTTACATTGTCATTCATTTTACCCACTGTCTTTCTTTCATTCATATGTTACGTAGGCACGTACCTTTGATCTTCGGCAATCTCATTCTCTAACCAGGCCTCAGGAGCTAACCAGCGTAACACTTTCCACCACCCCTTTCATTATTCTGGCACATTGTTGACATCAGTGAGTAACGACGTACTAAACTGGAAGGTGGTCTACGCATGAGTGGAATTTGCGGACAAACAAAGATCAAGATCTAAATGAAGATCTCTTTAGTTAATTTAAAGCACAACAATTTGTTCAGTTTGAATGTCTGTGTTTTGAGGTGTGACTGGCGTACTACAGTCTTCAGTAGTATAAGCCTGGAGGAGATTCTTAATGCAATGCCTATGTTTTAGCTGTCTCTCTACTGCCATCTAGTGCTTCTTCTAATTCATTCGCGGACAAACAAAGATCAAGATCCAAATGAAAATTATATATAAAGATAGATAGATACTTAATTAATCCCAAGGGGAAATTCATATACTCCAGCAGCAGCATACTGATAAAAAACAATATTAAATTAAAGAGTGATAACAATGCAGGTATAACAGACAATAACGTTGTATAATGTTAACGTTTACCACACGGGTGGAATTGAAGAGTCGCATAGTGTGGGGTCTCCTCAGTCTGTCAGTTAGCAGGACGGTGACAGCAGTCTGTCGCTGAAGCTGCTCCTCTGTCTGGAGATGATCCTGTTCAGTGAATGCCGTGGATTCTCCATGATTGACAGGAGTCTGCTTAGTGCCCGTCGTTCTGCCATGGATGTCAAACTGTCCAGCTCCGTGCCTACAATAGAGTCTGCCTTCCTCACCAGTTTGTGAGGTGTCCCTCATCTTTATGCTGCCTCCTCAGCACACCACCACTTAGAAGAGGGCGCTCGCCACAACCGTCTGATAGAACATCTGCAGCATCTTATTGCAGATGTTGAAGGACACCAGCCTTCTAAGGAAGTATAGTTGGCTCTGTCCTCTCTAGCACAGATCATCAATATTGGCAGTCCAGTCCAGTTTATCATCCAGCTGCACTCCCAGGTATTTATAGGTCTGTAGCCTCTGCATAGTCACCTATGATGATCATGGGGTCCATGAGGGGCCTGGGCCTCCTAAAATCACCACCAGCTCCTTGGTTTTGCTGGTGTTCAGTTGGAGGTGGTTTGAGTCTCACCATTTAACAAAGTCCTTGATTAGGTTCCTATACTCCTCCAGTGTCGTCAGCGAACTTTTGCACGTGGCAGGACTCCGAGTTGCATTGGAAGTCTGATGTATGTTGGCTGAACAGGACCAGAGAAAGTCCAGTCCCCTGCGGCGCTCCTGTGTTGCTGACCACAATGTCAGACCTGCAGTTCTCGAGACGCACATACTGAGGTCTGTCTGTAAGATAGTCCACGATCCATGCCACCAGGTATGAATCTACTCCCATCTCTGTCAGCTTGTCCCTAAGGAGCAGAGGTATGTGTTTTTCCCTGGTAAAGTACCTTTGTTGGTTCCTCATAGAATTCTAGCACATTCTTGAACCACAACCTCTCCTGTACGAAGATTTACCAATTTAACTTTTACTTGACTTGTGTTGCTCAGTTGTTTCTTTAATAATTGTGTCCATTCCTAAATGAAGAAACTCAGAAGAGAACATGTCATCCACAGCACCATCTTTGTCACCTTATGAAAGTGTTGACTTTCAGAATCCAAACCAGAGGAGAAAAGAACCAAATTAAATTTCCCCCCACAATCCAATATACTTGGGTGAATTTCAGCAGGTTTCATTCCCTGTGCCCAAAGCAATCTCGCTACAGCACATTGTTCAACAATGGTTGACCAGTGGTGGGTCCATGTTCTTTTGACCTTGGCTTTACACTTATGGCAGATGGCGATGCTGTGTTTGTTTGAACTACCCATAAACCATTGCAAACGTGATGTATTGCATTAGCTTCAACCCTTTGCTCTTGATGAGTCATTTTCAAATTGCCTTTACTTTTTGACTTACTCTCAAGGTTTCATTAGTCCACAGAATACATTGTGAGTGCCACGAAGGATAGACGGGTATGCCAGCTGACTTTTTTTGCCAGGCTGGAGGCATGTAAGGGACGGACCAGCGGACGCCAGGGGCCAGGAACAGTTCCATCACCCAAACGACAGGTGGCAGTGGACCTCACAAGACATCCAAGTTTGGACAACAGAAGGGATACACGAGAGTTGGAGTTTAAAGGTATAGGCTTGTCAGGGTTACTGGATGCCATTAGTGGGCACTGTCGGGTGAGGACCACCCTGGTTTCCACTGGACCCGGAAGTGCTTCCAAGAGTCCATACTATGGCACCAGAAGCATTCCCGGGTCCAGCTTAAAAGGAACCAAGGCACCTTACCTCGAGGAATCAGCGGGCGGCACTCAACAGGAAGGACAGAATGAAAAGACCAAAATTTACTTGTTGCCATTGGTGGTTTCACTATTGGTGCACACTTGGTGAGCTATTTTGAAAATAAAAATCCTTCATTTTAACTCTGGTCTGTGTCTGGTGATATTGTTTTCTGAGGTTTGGGGCTCATTGGCACCCCCTTGTGGTTATAACATGCAATTGATAATAGAAGTTCACAACAACAGCTACGAGACAGATGGAAACCGAAGTCTTGCACATTTGACTCTTTATGAGATTCAGTCTGTAGAGAAGATGAACCGGAGGACAACTCACTTTTAGATTGGTGTAATTAATAAATAAAGCAAGCAATCAGTGTACCTTAACCATCTGAGGGCCTAGATAACCTTCAAGTGGAAGAAACGAAGGACATGCGCCATCTGCCCCGGCCACACGGATCTCCCTTTGAAGACTTTCCGATCAAATTCAGCAGTCCCTGAGCAGCACTCTGGAACATCAGATGACAGGGTCAATAAGTGGCCACTCCCCTGGTAACTCAAATTTGCTGTCAGGAAATCCTTAGACGTGACCAACTTTGCTAGGTGGTCTGGTGGCAGACAGTTCAGAAGAACATTCTCAAGCATAGCCCTGCACTGCGGTTGCCATTTGATCTTCTTTGAGGCATACCTTCTCAGGCGCTCTTCTACATTGTGGTTGCTTTTGATCTCCAGGAAGTCAGAAGGGGTTGAAGGTCACTTTACTAAGAAACCTTCAGGCTAAAATTTCAGACTGGGGTGTTTGTTGGCTTTAGTTAAAATGCACACACACACAAAAAAAAAAGGTTCTGGAGGCTGTTGATTAAATTTTGGCACCATGACCACTTCCTGTTCTGTAGCAGGTGAAAACATTTCATGTGAAGGTGACCATCTTTCTTGCTCAGGAACTCCTGCACTTCTGAATGTGCACGAAGGCTGACATGACATCCAGTTGAAATAAGGAAGGAATTCAGATGAACACTGGGCTGGATTAATATGCACAGCTAGTTACTGCCAAACATGAAGCGATAAAATTATCTTTGCTTCACTGAGAATGAAGTTGATTTCATTTCCAGTTAAAATTCTGTGAAATGCAACCATTTTGGGCTCACTTCCTAAAATAGCCTCACCTGAACAAAGCAGGATAAGAAAATGAATGGACGCTTCCCTGTCACTATTGAGATCTGACCTGAACTTCTGTCGACTCCTCAACGCCTTTGTCATGAGTGATTGGTGAGGATCTCCTTACGGCCCTGTTGAAGTATGTAATAACACCCTAGGATGAGACCCCCTCGACCCTTCCTGCTATCGCCAACATCATCATCATCTTCTCTCTCCACTTTGCCGAGAAACTGCCCAGTGAGGGAAACTGACTCCGCCCCTTCTGGCTCATTCAGTCAGTCAGTTGGTCATTCTCCAACCCGCTATATCCTAACAACAGGGTCATGGAGGTCTGCTGGAGCCAATCTCAGCCAACACAGGGCACAAGGCAGGAACAAATCCCTGGGCAAGGCGCCAGCCCACCACAGGGCATGCACTTACACACCAAGCACACACTATGGACAATTTAGGATCGCCAATGCACCTAACCTGCATGTCGGTGGGAGGAAACCCACGCAGACACGAGGAGAACATGCAAACTCCATGAGCCCGGAAGTGAACCCAGGTCTCCTTACTGCGAGATAGCAGCGCCACCGTGCCACCCCCTTCTGGTTCACTCGGTATTAAAAAGCTTGGGCTTCGCCATGATGGCAAGAACTACCTGCGCCACACAGCACTCCTGAGAAAACTGACCCAAACACTTGGCTTTCTGGCGGATTGATTCAATTGACTTTCAGCCTTGATATTTTGAGGGCAAGTATGCCAAAGAGCATTCATTTTTGCCGGACAGTTAATATTAAACGGGATGACCTTGACTTTTATCTTGTGGGTTTTATAAAGTATCTAATGATAGCTTTCTCTATGAATGACACATTAAGACTGATTAACCAACTGGTGTTGCTTCAGATGGTGTTAAAAACCCGACCCAAGATATAGTAAGATTACTCTTATAAATGTGCCCGTTGCTAGTGGGCCTTGAAGAGGGTCAATTGCTTCTCATATCCACTGTGGATGGTTTCCAGTCTCTGGTCTCAGTGTTTCTGGCTTCATCTATTTTCACCCCAGCATGCCCTGTCTCAATATACACATACGAAAAAAATCAGGAAGGAGCACTGGAACGGCCACAGAGCCTCTGTAGTGAGTGAGTAGTTGGGCTGAAAACACCAGCTACCTCAGTGTGCTTGGTAGCCATGCTGATTTAACATGGAAGGTCACTTATATGTTCTAACTCTTAACAGGTTAAAAAAAAATGGAAAGGCTGCTGCTTGCAATTACAAAGACATTTAGAAATTTCATAAGACAATTAATTCAGAGTAAGACTCTCGAGCTGAGTGACAAAGTCCAGCACTCTACTTCTTTTGTTTTGCTCAACACTGACTCAGAGTACCATGCCAGTAAATTACTCTCAACGTATGCTGATTAGTCAAAACATTATGTCCGTATAAAGATGTCCTGTGGTATATGGCACCAGAACGGTAGCAGAACATCCCCTATCTCCAATAAGTTGCAAGGTGGATCCACCACAGCTCAGATTTGGTCTGACACATCCCATGGATACTCAATTGGATTGAGACCTGGGGAACTTGGAGGTCAAAGGCAACAGCTTGAACTTTTCATCACGTTCCTCAAACCAATCCTGAACAATCTGTGCAGTGTGGCAAAGCACATTATCCTGCTGAAAGTTGCCACATCCATCGGGAAACACCCTTTTCCATGAACAGGTGTAGCTGGTCTGCAATGAGGTTTAGGTAGGCAGTATGCGTGAATTTAACATCCAAATGAATGCCCGGACACAGGGTTGCTCATCAAAACATTGATCAAAGCATCACACTCCCTTCACTGGCTTGTCTTCTTCCAGCAGTGTCATCTTTTCCCAAATTAAATGATGCACATATACCCAGCCATCCTCCAAGGTTCAGTCCCGATGCTTGTTATCATGGGCGCTCTGACTGACCAACAGCTATGCAGTCCCATACACAACAGTGTGCGATACCCTGTGTGCCATGACACGTTACTCCTGTAACCATCATTAAAACTATCAGTGACTTGTGTCACGCTAGCCTTTCTGTTGCTTCATTCAGGCAGTACATCCTTCGCTGACATCTTGCCTCAATGAGTTTTGGCCGCCACACACTCTATGGCAGTTTGTCCATTGTCAGTATTTCTCATCATGGCTGACCATGTGCAAGCCATAAGGCTTCGTGTTTCAGAAATTCTCTGATCCAGACATCTGGCCATAACATTTTAGCCCTTATCAAAACCACTTGGGTCTTAACACCTACACCTTCTCCACCTTCTAGAACAAGAAAACAAACAAAAAGAACAACGAGAACAAGAAAAACAAGAACAAAAACACAGAAAATGAACAAGAGGAAGAACAAGAACACCAATAACAAGGGCAAGAATAACAAGAAGAACATGGAAAAAATGAACACGAAGAACATGAACAGGAAGAACAAACAAGAACAAGAAAAACAATAACACAAAAAAAATTAACACCACGAACACGTACACCAAAAAGAACATGAACACGAAGAACAAGAAGAAAAAGAACAAAAAAACAAAGAACATGAAGAACAAGAACAACAACAAGAAGAACAAGAACACTAACAACAAAGAGAAAACAAGAACACAAAAAACAGCAGGAAAAAATGAACAAGAAGAAAGGAAAAGGAACAAGAACACGAAAAAAACAAACCAGAACATGAACACAAACGACACAAAGAAAAAGATAAAGAACATGAAGAAAAAGAACACAACAACACGAAAATAACGAACAACAACAAGAACACGAAAAAAATGAAAACGAACAAGAAGAAAAAGAACACGAAAAATGAGAACAACAAGAGGAACAAGAACAAGAACACAAAAAAACAAACAAGAACAGGAACAGGGACAAGAAGAAGAAGGAGAAGATCAAGAAGAACGAAAAGAACAAGAAGAAGAACACAACAGAAATGGTCAGGAACCTTAGGCTCAAGAGTAAACAGGAAGAGAAATATACTTTATACTTCTAAGGTAATTTATGATTAGTGTAATCGCCCAAAGTACTAGTTGGGTTCATTTAATTTCACAAAGAAAAAAAAAATCAAAAACATAAAATGGGCCAATGCAACCTTCCAAAATAATTTAAGCTAAAACACTCTTAGTGGTAGTGTCAAGGCAACTTGGCAGCTCTGTCTTCTTGGGAACACAGGGTCCAAATAAGACAACCATTTTTGGGCTGCCTCCTTCTTTATTGTCCTAATCAGAAGTTGCAGGGTCTTCTCATGGCTTTGAAGATGGGACCACATGCCCCCTTCTCCCATTTCATCTAGGAATTGCAAGTGGGGGAATAAGGGACAGCTAGCGAGAGTGCCTCCTTATGGTTCAAATTGCTGTTTCTTGCCGTACTTGAGCCCTGAAGGTGCTCCCCTTACGCACACGCAGGACATTAGCCTCATGAAGCTCTCTAAATCCTAAAGAGTAGAAAATGGAGTACCATGATGCTTTAGGAGGGAGCGCATTTTCAAGAAGCAGTTTGCCTACTCCTCTATTGACAATAACTAAGTAAAAATACATAAAGGATGACGTCAGAAGTGATGAACAAAAATAAGATTTAAAACATACCTTAATGTTGAATAGCACCTGTCAAGTAATGGAATTAGTTACAGATAAAGTAGCTACTCCATTATTATATTTTGCCCTCAGAAATGTTTCTAATGTTTTTAATGAATAAAATGTAATGTGACATCTCTTGTAGGCAGTGAGGAGATTAAACACTGCTGTCCACCATCAGCCTGACCATAATCTGAGTGTCCATCACTCAAGGTAGCTACACTGTCGTGTCCCATTTGGGGTTGGTCCTACTCAAACCATATTAGAACTTCTGCCAAGGAACACCTCAGACCTGAACAGACATGTTTCATACGTTATTATTTTTTTTTTGACAAGCATAAGCAGAAACTAAAGACTCTCAAGTTCTAGCAGCAAGGAAAAGGTTTGCATTGTGCATTAAATCCTCACTCCACAAATGTGATACCTAGCATTGACTTAAACAAGCGATGGTAGAAAGCTGTAATGTCATTGTCGCTGTTGTCCTCCTTGTTTACACCCAATTAGTTTTTTTACTTCTGTATGTCCACGTTTTGCTTCAAAATTTCAATTTCACATAATAATAAAAGCATAAAAAAAATAAAAGTTGATTAAGTTGACAACAGTAAACAAAAAGCATGCAAACTTTGGACTACATAGCAAGGTTGTAGGTGTTAAAGTGGTTAGCACTTCTTATAGCACCTGTTGATGTGAATTTGTGTTTGTTTTAAACAACAATGGTCAAACAATGGTCCTTTTTAGGAGATATAAAGCAACAATGACTTCTGATTGGATGCTATAAAGTTGTTGGGGAAAATAAGGTGAAGCTCAGCTGCGTTATAAAAAAAACACATCTGGGCTACTGAGGAAGATTCACTTCATCATTCATCTAGAAAACATCTAAAAGACATCACTGACTACGGTAAGGAAAGACTTTTTTTTTGCAATATGTTATGAATATAAAATCTAGAAGTCTTTATAAACAGGCAGCAGTGCTTTCCACTGTGCCACCACACTTAATCCCAGAAGCCCGAGTTCTGTGTTGTCCTTGCATGTTCTCCTCGGGCTCTAAGTTGAAATGTCTCCTCTCATTCTCACACCTGCTTATTGCAATTCAGGGTGGCAAAGTACAAAAGCCTAGCCTGGCAATGCTGGGCACAAGGCAAGAAATAAACTTCAGTGGGACCTGCTTAAACTCACAAACACCCACACACATACTGCACAAAGGCCAACTTGGCATTGACTATAATGTGCACACTTTTGTCGGGGGCATACTTGGGACTGCACAGCGGTCAGTGCAGCTGCCTCACAAATTCAGCATTCCTAGGTTTGAAACACATACCAGCTTGGTGTCATCTTGGGGGTTTTTGAACCCAAGAATCCCCCCCACAAAATGTATGTTAGGTTAATTGCCTTGTATGAGAGATTGTGAGAGTATTCACACATGGGCCCTGTCCTGCTTGTACCCTGAGGTCACGAGATAGACTTTGGTCTTCTGCAGGGCTTAACTAGGTCAAGAGTGAAGAGGCACATGAAGCTGCAGACAGCCGAGTCAACTATTTTCCTAAAACGGCATCTATTTTCTTGTTAACTGAACACTTTGCTTTATTAAATGGCTTACTCTAGCTTTCCCTTTGATCACTCAGTTGGAACTTTAACTTCATTTTAAAATTCAGAAAGATATATACTGCTACCACTGATTCTTAAATGTCCCCACCACAACCGCTATTGTAATTCAATTGTTGATAAAAAATACTGTTCATTTTAATACATTTTTATTAGTCAAAGATCAATTAACTCTGTGTAGCTACAAAGCTACAGCTGTGCTTGAAAGTTTGTGAACTCTCTAGAATTTTCTATATTTCTGCATAAATATGACCTAAAACATCATCAGATTTTCACTCAAGTCCTAAAAGTAGATAAAGAGAAACCAGTTAAACAAATGAGACAAAATTAAAATAAAAAATTAAAATTAAAATATTATACTTGGTCATTTATTTATTGAGGAAAATGATCGAATATTACATATTTGTGAGTGGCAAAAGTATGTGAACCTTTGCTTTCAGTATCTGGTGTGATCCCTCTGTATTAATATACTGCTCAAAAGAATTAAAGGAACACTTTTTAATCAGAGTATAGCATAAAGTCAATGAAACTTATGGGATATTAATCTGGTCAGTTAAGTAGCAGAGGGGGTTGTTAATCAGTTTCAGCTGCTGTGGTGTTAATGAAATTAACAACAGATGCACTAGAGGGGCAACAATGAGATGACCCCCAAAACAGGAATGGTTTAACAGGTGGAGGCCACTGACATTTTTCCCTCCTCATCTTTTCTGACTGTTTTTTCACTAGTTTTGCATTTGGCTACAGTCAGTGTCACTACTGGTAGCATGAGGCGATACCTGGACCCTACAGAGGTTGCACAGGTAGTCCAACTTCTCCAGGATGGCACATCAATACGTGTCATTGCCAGAAGGTTTGCTGTGTCTCCCTGCACAGTCTCAAGGGCATGGAGGAGATTCTAGGAGACAAGCAGTTACTCTAGGAGAGCTGAAGAGGGCCATAGAAGGTCCATAACCCATCAGCAGGACCAGTATCTGCTCCTTTGGGCAAGGAGGAACAGGATGAGCACTGCCAGAGCCCTACAAAATGACCTCCAGCAGGCCACTGGTGTGAATGTCTCTGACCAAACAACCAGAAAGACTTCATGAGGGTGACCCAAGGGCCCCATGTCCTCTAATGGGCCCTGAGCTCACTGCCCAGCAGCATGCAGCTTGATTGGCATTCGCCATAGAATACCAGAATTGGCAGATGCACCACTGGTGCCCTGTGCTTTTACAGATGAGAGCAGGTTCACCCTGAGCACGTGACAGAAGTGAAAGGGTCGGGAGAAGCCATGGAGAACATTATGCTGCCTGTAACATCATTCAGCATGAGCAGTTTGGTGGTGGGTTAATGATTGTCTGGGGAGGCATATCCATGGAGGGTCACACAGACCGCTACAGGCTTGACAAAGGCACCTTGGCTGCCATTAGGTATCAGGATGAAATCCTTGGACCCATTGTCAGACCCTATGCTGGTACAGTGGCTCCTGGTGCACGACAACTCCTGGCCTCATGTGGTGAGAGGATGCAGGCAGTTCCTGGAGGATGAAGGAATTGATACCATTGACTGGCCACCACACTTTCCTGACCTAAATCCAATAGAACACCTCTGGGACATTATGTTTTGGTCCATCCAATGCCACCAGGTTGCACCTCAGACTGTCCAGGAGCTCAGTGATGCCCTGGTCCAGATCTGGGAGGAGATCCCCCACAACACCGTCTGTCATCTCATTAGAAGCATGCACCGATGTTGTCAGGCATGTATACAAGAACACAGGGGCCATACAAAGTGCTGCGGACAATTTGGAGTTGCTCCAATTCAATTTGGGCAAAATGGACTAGCCTGCCACATCATTTTTTCACTCTGATTTTTGGGGTGTCTGTAAATTCAGGGCTCTGTAGGTTGATCATTTTCATTTCCATCAAACGATGTGGCATCCTTTCGTTCCTAACACATTACCCAGTATAGATATCCAGGAGGATTTCTTTTTCCCATTGAGATCTGATGTGTTTTCAAAGTGTTCCTTTAATTTTTTTGAGCAGTTTATATATATTATATATATTCATACATGCTCCCCACACACACATTTTATATATTATATAAAAGTAGAGACATAAGTTAAAAACATAAAGCAAGGATTTTAATGGGTTATGAGGAGAGCAAAATTAAAATCATTTGAAAATTATTTAATACAAGCTAAAAAATATTCTGTAAAACTGAAATAATTTGAAAATATGTATTTAATACAGACAACAGAGAAATATTATTATTTAATACAGGCAGTTAGAAAAAAAAGTGGGCCATGTCAAGTAGTAACACCACCCTTTGTTGACAGTCACTGTATGTGGCAATGCTGTGAGAGAACTGCACAGCCGCGCGGCTGGAGAGCACAACGGTAAGAGCGTCACCGTCCTCAACCAACCAGAGCAACTGAACAAGCTACAAACGGGCAGCAAACACGAGTTTCCTCGTTACATTTGGGTTATTTTCGTTAAGAGAATCTGAGAAAAGAAAGTAGAATTACTTATAAACTTACAACTAAATACCGTAAGAAGGTAGTAAAAATATATTTTTATTACGAAATTTGAAAATGAACTAAATACGGGACATTTGGGTACCTCTGAAAGGTCAGTACGGATATGGGACAAAATTATCAAATATGAGACATGTCCCATATATAAGGGACGTCTGGCAACCCTATGAACAAACAAAGCACCTTACATGCAACAGAAAATTCAGTAAAAGTCAACCGTGGGTCAAAACAGACCCAAACAGCAAGGCACTTTTTAAAATGTGTAGCACCCATACGAAAATGAGACACTTGAAAAATGTTTTGCTTTAGGTAAAGTTGGGACACTTTACTATAAAAGCCTTCACATTTTTAAGCTAAAATAATTACTTTCAGGATGCCTTTTATGGGTTGTGAGCAAACAACTTCCCATAAATGGAGAGTAAAATTCAGTAAAGTTAATGGTGGGTCAAAACTAACCGGACACGGCACTTTTCAAAATGTGGGTCCCATACAAAAAATGTAAGATTTGGAAACATTTTTGCTTTTTGGAAAGTTAAGTCTCCTTACTGAAAGCCTGGACATTTTTGAGATGAAAAATTACATTTAGGAGGTGCTTTTGAGTTATTCATCGACTTGCTATCCTAAACGCAGCAGAAAAAGCCATTACAGTCAATGGTGGGTCAAAACTGACCCAAACAACTGAAGCTGTATAAATTAGGGGATGTTTTTTTTCTACCGTTCATTAGTTGCAGTGGCAATTGGAAGGTTGCCAGTTCGAATCCTGTAAATGCCAAAAGGGACTCTGCTCTGTTTGGGCTATTGAGCAACCTGCAATGGCTCCGTCCTGGGTATGACGTTAATCTGCATCCAGCCCTGCATGTCGGCCCTCCAACCTGCAGGGAAAAACTTGGGGGTTGGTGGCAGAATTGGTACTCCAGCCACCATAAAAAAACCTCACCCATTCCATCTGAACTGGTGTGGTGCTGAAGTGTCACCCGTCGCATGGCTGCACTCAGGTTCGAATCTGGATCCTGAGTTGGTCTGTCGTGTGGTGGGTGCGGCGATGCACTGTATCAGTGTGCGCTCCTAACCTCATCCTCATCATTAATTCAAAGCAAAATGAAGAGATGACATTTAGGGGACATTTAGTGATTTCAAACACTCAACTGGGTTAAATTTGCTGGCAGATGTTGTAAGGGTTGATAAAATATACTGAAAACTTTCCATCCTCCTTGAGCTCACTCTGTTAAATTTTTCTCCACGAAAGGTAAAATATAATCAAAAAAGATGGGAACATCAAGAATAAGTGGAAGCTTAAAAATAGGTTTCGAATTACATTTTTGCTAGCACAAGGCATGCATATTAATACGTCCATTTGTAAATCTTGCCATATTCATTAAAATAACGAAAGTGGAAGAGCAGCATTACAAATGTTTGGTTTTTGCCGCCATAACCTAATGTTTTCAATACAGGATGCCATTTTTCTGTTCACACGTTTTTTGATCATTTTTGTTGGCCCACTGTAATAAGTACACAAGTTTCATATGTCACTGTGCTCTGTACAAAAAAATATTTTATAAATCCACTCACACGTACAGCTAACACAAGGCCAGATTTAGCACTGGGGCTCATCATTTAGAACTGCTAGGCAAGCATTAGAAGACAAGAAAGGGACAACTGGGAAATGGGCCTTGTACTATTTCTGTGTCAGCATAACATTGGATCCTCTCTTTCCTTTATTGGAATGCCATGATTTACCTACATAAGGGCGGGCTGCACATGGAGAAAGAGTATGAAGCCTTGGAACATTGCACATCTAACATTTCTCCCTAAATAATAAAAACCATCATTTAAAAACTGCATTTTGTGTTTACTTGTGTTATATTTGACTAATGGTTACATGTGTTTGATGATCAGAAACATTTTGTGTGACAAACATGCAAAAGAATAAGAAATCAGGAAGGGGGCAAATAGTTTTTCACACCACTGTAGATGTTCACCATTACCAGAAACCTCTAACAATACAGCAATCAGACTTTCAGCTTCTCAGGTACCACTTCATCCCCATCCACTGCCTCACTTAACAAGCTTATTGTTTAAAGCTGAAGCAACTATTTTACGTACAGGGGGTACAGTGATAAACTGGTTAGTGCTTCTGCCTCCCGGCTCCACGAACCCTAGTTTGATTGCAGGACCCGAGCACACAGTGTGTGGATTTTGTCCTTTCTCCTTTTGTTCAGTTGAGTTTTCTTAGGGCAGAGCTGAAAACCCACCACTAACAAGTGTACATTGGGTGAACTGGCAACTTTAAATTAGCCACTTATAAGTAGATGTGGGTATTCGTCATATGATGCTCAGGTTTCGGGGTTACTTTCTGCCTTTCACCTAATTCTGCCAGGACAGGCTTAACCCTCCTGAACACTGAAGTAGAAAATGTCATTTAGAGAGCAGGTGAACAGTCCTAAATGACTCTGGATAAAATAGTTTGATCAATAAAAATACAAATGTTATTACTGATTTGTTTTTTTTTACCTTTTGTCCATTTTCAGGTTTATTGGTAACAAAGTCCTTTGGACTAATCTTGACGATGATTCGGTCATCTCTCCTCATTTTGCCGATTCAGTTCCTTGCTGTCCATTACGCTATGGAATACAGCTTTCTGGGGACTCCTGATGAATGCGAGAGTGCCGAATTTGTGCCTGGCTACAACCTGGGAGGAGAAGGGGTCGACATTGTCACAATGGAAAACAAGCAAGCATACATGATCAACATGGAAGACTACCTGAATAGAGATGGGAAGTGCAGTCTCGTCAAAAACCCCTTCCTAGAAAACAAGGTTCAAAAGTTGCCCCTGGCAATGGTCGACTGGCGGCCCAGTGCCAAATGTTCAGCCGCCATGAAAAGTGTCGTCTTTGATTCCAGCGAATCCTTGGTGAACGAAACGTCCAGCATTATCAGAAATGACTGGAAGGCTGGTCTCTCAGTGAAAACCCAAGCATCAGTAGTGCTAGCTGGGAGCCACTCCAAAGAATCACAGTTCTCCATGGAAAAGACAAAGCATGACAAAACCAGCTTCACCAGCCAAACCTATCAATGTCAGCATTACAGGTAACGTTTATGTAACTTCTACCATAACTTGCTTTACATTTCAACTCCTGGCCCTAAGAATTAACACTGAGTCACCAGTTTGCCCAATAACTGGGCGTCCAATGTGCCATCAGGATAACTGAGTTCATTGGGCATGGACTTGGCATCAAATATTGAGGTGGAGGCTCTCCAGTCAGTCTAGAGGAGAATATTTCTGAATAACAGGAGATTATTTTGTCAAAGTTAGCTAAAAGCTGGAGATTGGAATTTATTTTCCATCGCTTTTAGTATGCAGGTGTCTAGGCCAGTGCTTTCCAAACTTTTCCAGGCCATCTTCCAAAGACCGTCAAAATTCTTTTCGACCCCTCAAACATAATAAGTCTGGAAACCATCTGAATAAATGTTTAAGAGCTGTGGACTACTTTGAGAGTGAAATGGAAGAAGTTCTTTTCCTGCAATGGTTACATTTTCTGCAGTGGGCTGGCGCCCTGCCCGGGGTTTGTTTCCTGCCTTGTGCCCTGTGTTGGCTGGGATTGGCTCCAGCAGGCCCCCGTGACCCTGTAGTTAGGATATAGTGGGTTGGATAATGGATGGATGGTTACATTTTTACTTTTTAAACGACTTTGTACAAAGCTTTTCTGTATCAAAAAACAAATTATTCTTGCTATTTTACAACATTTCCTTCACACCAGGGCATTTTTTTTAAGCCCGCTTAAACCTGAGAGGGGTCATGAGGGGCTGGAGCCAATCCCAGCAAGCATAAGGCTCAAGGCAGGGTGTCAGTCCATTGCAGGGGAACACAAATTCTCTCACACTCCCCACAAACCCAAAGAGGCCAACTTAGCTTCAATAAACAAACCCAGTAGGAACAATTTAGCGTCACCAATCCACCTAACAGCAATTCATTTCTTGTATAGCCCAAAATCACACAAGAAATGCCTCAATGGGCTTTAGCAGGCCCTGCTTTTTGACCACTCAGCCAATCCTCCCTCGCCAACCCCCAGCCTGGACGCCCTAAGAAAACAAGAAAAAATCCATGTGTGTGGAACAGAAGAAATCTTGGGAAAGGCAAATCAGAGAGAGACCCCTTTACCCTTTGAATTGATTAGCAGTTTATAACCGAGACTCCTTAATTATTTCTTAGCAGCCGAACAATCACGCAATACAAAACACGGCAACAGATGAGCAGTTAACCTGTGTCCGTCATACAATATTGGAAAATAAAGAAAGGTGAAGGTTTCAGTAATCTCGATGCACTCATGCCCACAAAACATCTCGTCGGTGCTCTTAGAAAAAAGAAAATCAACAGTTTTGGAAATGTTTGCTGTGGCAGAATGAGAGCAGCATTAAGCCATGGAATTACATAACGGGTTTAGTTAAGAGCAAGAATCGAGTTATAAAAAAAGAAAGTGATTGGAGTTTGAGGCTCTGATTTAGCCGGTCGTCTGTTGACTTACTTTGCATCTCATAAAGAAATTCAGAGGACTGAATCAAAAAAAAAAAAAACTACAACTAAAATGAAGGTAGGAAAAAAAAAGGTAATTAGCGGCAAAAACTGGTCACTATTTAGGAAATGAGCCAACTTAACACCAGCAGCCACAGGACCAGAGTTGGTGACCCCCGAGTTATACTCACCTAATCCCCATTTTTTCCCTGACATGTCATACGAACAGTTGGTATCTGTTACCAGTGGACTGCCTGTCAGATATTAAAGAAAATGAGGGCCCTCTAGAATCCCACCAGCTCAACATACAGTGGAACCTCGGGTCACGAACGTCTCGGACCACGTACAAATCGGGTTACGGTCAAAAAGTTCGCCGAACTTTTGCATCTGTTCACGACCACACACTTGGGTGACGAACAAGCCAGTTTCCCATCCGGTTCGTACGCGCCGATGATTTCCGCACGTGCTCATTCTCTCCCTGTGTATTCGCTGTGCAGCGAGCGAGCAAGAGAGCGAGACAGAGAGAGAGAGAGAGAGAAAGCGCAAGCGCGAGAAGGCAGTTAAAGAACGCACCGGGCTTGTTTTTAAAGAGACTGCAAGGTTAGATTTCTCTGTTCAAGGTTCTCTCAGTGTTATTCAATGTTTTTACATTTAGTTTACTATTAAGCTGTGCATTCTATGGTATAATTAACTATTTTTGTGCTTAGAAATCTTTAAAAAAAAAAATATTTACATACAGCTTGTACGGTCCGGAACAGATTAATTGTATTTCCATACAGTCCTATGGGGGAAATTACTTTGGGTTACGACCAGAATTTTGGAACGAATTACGGTCGTGACCCGAGGTTCCACTGTATAGTGAAGTTGTCCTAATATATAATGCAGATGTTTTATAAAGGTTTCTAAGGTCACTGCTTCAGCTATATGGTTTGTTCTGGACTACCTCAAACCTTTGTGTGGTTCCATCTGAAATAATGTCATCTTGCATGTGATTGACTGTTTAACTGAAAGAATTTTAACAGCTTTGCCAATGCTCTTGAGAATTCTGAAGACGTGGATTAGGTCCTCACATAGCCTCCTCTGTTAAGTCGAAAGAGGCTCAGCTCCCTTAACCTCCATGTCAGCATTAACTGAGAGCCTCTCTTGGGTTCGGAATTCCATATAAAACCGGTTAAGCACCCAGTGTCGGCCATGATAAAGTTGTTATGATCCAATGTAGAGCATGAAGCCTGAATTATACCGGGACAGCATTCTGCTGCCCTCTGGTGGAAACAATAACATCATGCTGCAAAATAAATAAATAAATAAAAATAAATAAAATCTCTCTCTGATTTGCTACTCTAAGGTACCTCATTAATATTCATGAGTGGGACACAGCCTTCAACCAAAACACAGTGTTGTGTAGACAAGATACTTTTAAAGCCTGTTTTAGAACAAACTGAAACAGAACCATTCATTGAATCAAGCGATAGTGATGACAATGAGAATTGGTCTGCAGATGCTGACAAGGAGAATGAAACTGACACAACTGCAGCACTATCCGACCAAACCGCCATGATGTTCCCAGGGAATTCAGTTCACTGTGGTGCATCCATCCATCCATTATCCAACTCGCTATATCTTAACTACAGGGTCACGGGTGTCTGCTGGAGCCAATCCCAGCCAACACAGGGCGCAAGGCAGGAAACAAACCCCGGGCAGGGTGCCAGCCCACTGCAGGGCACACCCACCAAGCCTGGAGGAAACCCACACAGACAAAGGGGGGAACATGCAAACTCCACGCAGGGAGGACTCGGAAAGCGAACCCTTAAGGGTCTCCTAACTGCGAGGCATGACTTTACCTTAGGCAGGCAAAACAACTTGGCAGGTGGCCCGTGGCACCAAGTGCCACATTTGAGTATTGAGAAAAGTATATAACAAGATATTGTATTTTTTATTCCAACAAATGGTGTATCACAAACAATTGTAGTAATGGATTTTATTAATTCATTTGTGATGTGCCACCTGTTGAAATGAAAAATGCAGTTCATTTTAATACAACATGCATTACAAACACACTCCAATAAATGGTGCGCTATAAACTTTAACACAGAGGTCTGTCTACATTAATTACTTGGGTTTCAACCCACCTTAGATGGGTAGACGGCTAATACTGTATATTTTTGTCAGGCACATGAGCTTCAAGAGTGTTTATGTGCTTAAGGTGGATGAAAACATGGAAGAAAATAGTGCAACACCACCACTAACGTTTGTTCTGACCGTTTCCGTAGCCTGGAGAAAAAGAAACCAGCGGTGGACTGTCCAATTTGATTTCTGTCCTCCAAAAGCCTCGTCCTTTTCATTCTCCACCACATATAACCGAGGTCTGCACTGTAAGCTGGCATTTACATTTGGTCCAACTTCAGGGGAATTCGGAGAGCCATACCTCTGAGTTCTGTGGTGGGCTGGCGCCCTGCCCGGGGTTTGTTTCCTGCCTTGTGCCCTGTGTTGGCTGGGATTGGCTCCAGCAGACCCCCCGTGACCCTGTAATTAGGATATACAGTAGCGGGATGGATAATGGATGGATACCTCTGAGTTTTGTTTCCTTTCATTTTTTTGCTGTCAATTACCAATCTGTTTTTGGCATCTTTTTGTATGTGCTTTGTTTCTTTCCCTTCTTTTGAACTGTTTGATTAAACATGACATTATTCAGGACCTGAATGTTTTGTTCCAGTAACCACCTTTTCCTTAATAAACCGTTGAACACAAAAGGCCATGAGGCATTTACAATCTTTAAAATAACATCCTTCCACAAATATTATTAAGTGAAGATTATTTAAGTTTTACCTTCCTATGTATGCTATGCACTAAATGAACTAAGCATTATGTAAAAAGTTGCAACAATCACATAAATTGACTTGGACAGCCGAAGGCCAATCTGCACTCATTCTTTTTCTCTTTGTTAATAACAATTTAACAAAAGATGACACACTTTATAAAATGAAAACCCGCAGGTGAAGATTTATTTAGCCCTAACAATGGAACAATAATTCAGATTCACTCGAGGGACCATCACTATGCTGAAAAGATCTCGGATAGTTGCCAAGCTGAATTTCCTGCTTGGAAAAAAAAAAAAAAGCAGTTGCATTCTGAACAAAACACTCACATTCAACTCAGGATTTGAAAAAAATGGCTTGCTGAAGTCACACCAACACTTAAGTATTAAACGTTTACTATTTTCACTATTATAAATACCCAGTTTCTAAACAATGTCCATAGTTTGTTTGTTGCTATTGCTGCCTTTTCGGTATTTGCTGCTCTACCACTGACAGTATTATCTGTAAATTTACACTGCTTTGCATCCATGAAAGCACACTCACAAATACAAAATAATTTTCAAAACACTAATTTAATAGTATAATGAGGCCCAACGTATCTGACAAAAGCTTACCTACGAACATCTGCGGACACTCGGCAAGAAAGATCCATTTATTCTTGGGCTTTTTATTTTTTTTCCCCCTCTACAATTCATACCAACGAGTGAATCAATAGGACTCACGAACCAAACAATTCTATTCCCAAAGCTTCCATCCTCTGTAACTTAATGAAATGATTGACTTCAATAGCTTATCCATAATGAGTTCTGAATTGATACGCCTTTTTCAGCACTACTGTTTTATTAATCTGTTAGTTGACCGTCATTAATGAACAACTGAAATGGCCAGTTTCCAAGGACATGACTACCACTGGCTGGGAGGTCTATTCTTAATTACAACATCCATGACAATGTTATACGTGAAAATCCCAACATACAAGTTGTCCTCAGTATGATCATGTCAGGACATCCAGAACTATGTCCTGGTGCTTGAAACCAGTTAGATGTCAATTTTCTGCCCCCGTTTCTGAATTACATACTGTTCATAAACTTTTTTTTTTTTTTTAGCTCCTTCATGCTGTCATTGATTAAGTGCACCACTTCATTTAAAAGCCAGGCAGACCCACAAAGCTGCTCAGTGTGACCATCTTCAGAATGAGTTTTGTCTAAACCAGGGATCTCCAACCTTGCCCCCCACAGACAGCTACTTTTACAAAATGAAAATGGCCGAGAACTCCTCATGTTTCTAACGTTTATTCTCATCACTTATTTCAACCCAAACAAACCGAGTAAGCTTGCTTTGCTCGAACATTTACAAAATATTGGTGTCCACAACTCACATTTTGCATTAAAACGTCACAAAAAATATTGAGTTCACCTGTAAGTGCATTTTGTACGTCTGTATGCATGTTCTAGCGTATCTCACACTATTGAGTTAAAACATGAATGCTGTCAAAACAAAACACTGCCATTCCAAATGCACAGATATGACTTCTTCATTTGTCATTTTGTCACATGTCACTGTGTCACTTTATTCACAGGTCCAGTTGCATTTGTGATGTGTTGTTTAGTTAGTCAGATGACTGGCACTGAGGTGGTGTGTGGTGGAGTCGAGCCCCTCAGGTTCACTCTTCTGGAGTCATTTAAATGTTCGTCTGTCAGTCTTGTTCTGAACTTTGATTTCATGACATTTCATGTCAAACTCACAGAGGTATGGAGACCCAAACAAAGCAGACATTTTCACAACTGCTTAGTGAAGAGTCTTATTATCTGGCTCTACTAAGCTCCAGAAATGCTGAGAATGCTGTTGAGAGTTTACTAATATATAATATACAAAAACCAAAGTCTGTCTGTCTGTCTGTCTGTCTGTCTACGTTTTAGTAGAGAACTACTTCACGGATTTAGATCAGGGTGTTTTTTTTTTTCTATAATTTGCTTGAATATTCCAGTTGATTTTGCGACTTCTCTCATTTCGCTATGTATCAGAGTTCTCTTGCCATACCGATTTACTTGCACGAGTTCGAGATCCATGCAGAGGGCCGAGGGGCGGGGCCTTCCTCACTCACTCGCCAGCTTTGATTTTTTGGAAAGATCGCCCACCTCCAATTGGACTAATCAAGTTTTGAAATTTATGTAGGATTTATTAACCTTTTGGCTAGCTAGCGGTAGCTCGCGAGCGATGTGTTGGAGACACCCCTGGGTCTAAACTGTACCATTTGAGAAACCTCAATTGCTCCATCAAGGCTAAGGTTGTTTGCACTGTAAGCGCAACTGGTTGACCTTCAGTCTCATGCTAGTAATTCAAAACACTAAGGTACTGCAGCATTTCAGAGTATACCGCTGGAATAAAAATGTTCACACGTTGCCAGAGACATGGCACAAGAGGCCTGCAAACCAGCACTACTATGCTTAATGTCTGTTCATCCCATCATGAAGCAAATGGAGATAAAGAGGTGACAGGATTGAGGTGTTTAAAATTACGAAGGGAATTAGAAAGCTTCCAATTGTGTCTCCATGTTCTTGTTGCAGAACTTATTTTAAAGTAACATGTGGGATCCACTGTCCTAAGCGCAAATTTACCAATACATATTGGGTTTTTCTTCACAGGGAGAACCACTGACACATGGAATAAAGCAAAATGTATTGTGGTCAACAGCAGGGCTTTAGGGGTCATCAAGTTTCGACATGATGTTATTTTGAAGAATCTAGGTCAATAGGATTGTTGGGTTGAATTGCCCTGTCTTGTCCAAATTGTTCTACTGCATAAAATTAACATTGTAAAATGAACCACCTCCTCTAAAGTGACCTGCAGCTCAGGTGTGTACTGCTTAACGCTGCTAACCTCACTGTGACTTGGTCACTATGTCTGTGTCGTTAGGAGATTCTCTCGTCTTTGTGTTGTTTTTTTTTTTTTCCTGTGCACTCCAGTTTTCCCAGCTCCATCCAAAAGACGCATGGTTGAGATTGAGTTGGCGTACATCTGTAGGCCATCTGTAGTTTGCTTAACGTCTTCCACCCTGTATAGTGTCTGGTCACCCATGACCCTGAAATGGACACAGTGCAATTACAAATTGGTGCAAAATTAAAACAGAAATGGAAAGTGGCTATATTTGTGGAGTGTGCATGTTCTCCCTTTGTATTTTTGAAATTTTTTTCCCAGTCATTTCCTGATACAAAAACTACTGAAATTTGCCTGGTATCTACTTTACAATCCTTCCTTACAAGCACTGTGGTCAGGACCAGCTCTGGTTCCTCTTAGACATGTATAGGAAAAATCTATTTTAGTTTGGTTATTTAAATAGAAGCAGAAGTTAGTGGCAGCAAACAGATCACCTCAAAAAAAAAAAAAATAAATAAAAAGCCCTTACATGACCCCACCATATGAAATGGCGGCACAAGACCTTAAGGTAGTGCTGTATTCCTTTTCCCTCGGACCTGGGAATGACGTCACAGCCAAGTTGACCGTGTTCTAGCAAAACAATTAACCAATACAAATACAGTACTGCTAGTATGACCGATTTAATGAGACACAAATAGACAGAAGTGCTAATAAACAGTAGGATACTAAAGCTTTCACTTCTGTTGATGTGTGAGTCAGCGCAAGTTTGAATCTTCCCACTTTCTAAGTAAGAAAGCTAACTTGTGGGAAACTTCCTACTGGGAACTCAATTTCCGACTTTCCAGTTGAAGTGGAATGTAGGCCAGATCCCCACTTCTTGTTTATAGTACTTGTATAACAACAACAAAAAATTTAAATTAAAAGACCACAGAAAATATCCTCTTGGCCTCATTTCACCAGTATTTTTATTTAACTTTAAAAGATATGGATTTTATTTCTGCTACTTCAAAGATAACTGATGGACTGAATGAAACGTGGCAGAATCGGTAGCACTGTAATGTCATTAACTTCTTTCATATCTCCATACTGTAGAAATCGGATTCAATTTTTAATACAAAAAATCCAAGAAGATCATTTGTACTTATTAATGGACAAGCCTTGTAATTGGCTTTTTTTCATTTGACATGACTAACCACTAAAGTTATGAGCAAGATAAATATTAATGAAGCTTTTGAGGGATAACACAGTTAGTGCACATCTCCAATAAATAACTTTCTGGACTCTCTCTCTCTCTTCTCTTTAGTTACAGGGTGATTGAGAATCCTCCACTTCTGAAACATTTTTCAGATTCTATTCAGAAACTTCCCAAGAGATACAAGAAGATGGCATATCAGAAGATTATCGATACTTATGGAACTCATTTTATTACGCATGTCAGCTTAGGTGGCAAAGTAAAAACAATTACAGCCATCAAAACTTGCGAGGCTGCTTTAAATGGGGTAAAGGTAGAAGATGTGAAGAACTGTCTGGACGTAGAGGCCTCTGCCACCATTAAAGGGACAGTAACAGCAAATACTGCCTATAAGTACTGTGAGGAGAAGAAGAAAAACTTGAAAATTGGGGACAGTTTCTCAACCAAATTTTCAGATCGCAAAACCTTTATCCAAGGTGGCAATAGTAATATGGACAATCTCCTTTTCTCCAGTAAATTAGACCCAAATGCCTATAACAACTGGTTAGAATCCACTAAATCTATTCCTGGTGTGATTCAGTATTCCTTAGAACCACTTCATATGCTGATCCAAAACGATGCCAAAAAGAAAAGGAATATGAGACTGGCCGTGAGCAAGTACATTCAAGGAAATGGCTTCCAAACACATTGTTCGAGCAAGTGCAAGGACGGCTCATTCACCAGCAAACATAATTCCTGTTTGTGTGTTTGTAATGAAAACCCCAACTTTGATAATATGTGCTGCCCCAGAAAGCTTGGGATAGCAGAACTGAGTGTCAGAGTCAACAAAGCCGAGGGTCTGTATGGAGACATTTGGAGCCAAACTGAAGGGTACGTCAAGGTTTTCTTTGGAAACAAGAAGTTGCAAACCAACATAATTTATGAAAACAATAATCCTGTATGGAATATGGACTTGGATTTTGGGGCAGTTGAGCTGTCAATGATCGCTCATATCAAGGTAGAAGTGTGGGATGAGGACAACGCGTGGTACAAGTGGTGGCATGATTATCTCGGAGGCTGCACCCTAAGCATTAAACGTGGAAACCATACAGAGATGTGCACCTTAAATCATGGCACTGTGCATTTCTCTTACACCATAAAATGTGCACCCAGCCTGGGTGGCGACACTTGCAGAAACTACCAGCCTTCACCCATAAGCACCAGTCTGATGGACAGCTTTGTCTCCAGGAATGCCATTCCCGTCACACAAAGCTCCTTTTCAAAGTGGAATCAGTTCCATCTGCAGGATTCTCAGAGAAACCACAGTAACACCATTAGTGGAACAAAGAGCGCGAGATCAGTTTGGTAATTTGAGATAACATTTCTGTTTCTTTTACTATTTCCAGTGTAATGCACATGCTAAAGTTACCTCAGATATTTCAAGGCAAAGAATCGTTCAACATTTAGACCAATAAAAATGATTTTACATTAAAATTTGCCATTGCTTAAAATGATCCATTTCTTAATCTTAAAGCAATAAATTGTTTGGAAAGCTTCAACGTCTGCCATCTGTTGAAATACGAGGTTGTATTGACCTTGTGATCGCATATGCTGCAACAAACAAAAAGATAGTCAATCATAGCCTGATAACACAGAAAATCTGTTATTTACACAAAGCTCCCAGAGGGAAAAGGCTTCTGGGCCAGTGTTGTTTTTTTCTTTAATTACATTACAGAAAATAAAAAGATATAATAAAAGGTAACAATCTCTTATCCATAAACTCAACTGTGAGTTGAGTCAGAAGAGATGAATTACAACACGACTGACTTAATCACCGATTGATTTTGACGCTGAAACTTAACATATGACTCATGAAAATGATTAATTTTCAGTCGGTATTAGCACTGCCTAATTCTGTAATATAGTGATAACCACATGGCTAAGACCCCTCAGTTGTTCTTATTTTACCTTGGATCAGAGGCAGTCAGACATTAAATCTAACATATAGATAATTTGGTCTTTTCTTACCATCTTTTACTTTCCATTGGTTTTTCTTCATTCTTCACAAGCACATATTAAAGTTTTAATTAATGATGTGGCTTCCAGAAAAAAACACGCCTGAGAATTTCCAACGTTGGATTCCACTGGAAAACATTTTATTAAAAAAACAGGTTAAGTCTCAAAATCAATATCCATCCAACAGCAATAGCATTAGTTATGCAAATTATGTTGATCTGCATATCAAACCTCAAACTCACCTCATCCTGAAATGTTCTATAGTACTGTTTATTTCCAGAACAGTTAAGGTGTATTGGAAGCCTGTGTATAGAACCACTCTGCCAGGAAAAAAAAAAATCTAATTTTGGTTTGAAACACTCAACTGCTGAAAAACAAGTTGGCTCCAGGTTTTAAACTCCAAGATTTAACTCAAAAGAAAAGCTAAAAACAGGGTGTAAAATAGGAATCGACTCTTAATTTGGGATTCTTCCAGTGTTGTTGGGCCAGTGTCTGGACACACCACCCCATAGTGGATAAAGAAGGTTCGACAATGAAAAGAACATCGTCAGGAGCTTGCTTTGAACATGCAAGGTAACAAAACTTTGTTGGTGCTATAGAACTGAATATTATTATTGTTGTTGCCATTGTCCAAGTGGACTTTACATGTTCTTCTCATGTCTGCATAGGCTTTTTTTTGGTCACATATCCAAAGACGGACAAGGTGAGGTTAACTGGAAAATTTGTCCTTGTAGGAGTGTGTAACCCAGTGACAAACTGGTTCCCTGCCTACGACCCTAAACCAAACTAAACAGTTTTGGGAATGTACAAGAGTTCTTTAAACATGAAAGTATAGCACGTGACATGGTGGCCTTATGGCTAGGTCTGCTTCCCTCAGGGATCCAGTGCCTGGGGTTGGAATCTCAAACATTCCCATTCCATCTCCATGGATCTCACCCCCCTGTAGTTTAGTTTTCCTAGAACATTCCAAAGACACGTTACGAGGTTAACTAAAAAACCTAAGCTGGTTCTGTACACGTGTGAATATATGACATGTGCAAGTGGACCCTGAACTAAACTGGTGCTCCATCCAGATTGGTTTTCTTGCCATTTTGCCCAGTGCTGCTGGGATATGTATCTGCCTTTTGTGACCCTTAATTATTTGAAGCAGGTCTGACAATGTTATATTATGTGTTTGTTGGCATCACTGAATATCTTATCGCCTTAAACTATAATCTGTAAGCAAATGGGCAACTCTCACTTTCAGAGTCCACATTCATATTCAGCCCTGACAGTATAATGACCGCCACAAAAGAATTGCTACACAACAAGGACAGCTCTTAAAAGGTCACTCACCTTATTTACATGGTAAACATTATGATTCACACATTAACATGATCTCAATGTCTGACAGACTCAAACAAGTAAAACTTACACCTTGGCTCTTGACACTTACCATCTGGGCTCTTTACTCTGTAGGTCACCTGACAGTCTAGCTAAAACAACATTAAGAATATTCCAAGATGACAAACATTTGTTGTATTATGAAAGAAAAAAAAAATGTTACACTCCTATGCTAAAGGATTTTTATTACAAATAAGTATGTACTGATGTTTGCAGGTAAACTGTGAGTAAACAATAACATCAGTTAGTTAGAAGAGAAGATGAGGTGTACTCCGTAATGATAGCCAAGCACAACCCTGTCAAGAGGGTGAGTCTTGACTTGGTAGTTGGTGACATTAAGAACAGGATCTACAACATGACTTGAAATCTTTTCTTTTTTTAATTAAGAAAAAAAAAAAACACAAAAAATAGAGTTATACACAGTTTATTATAAAAATCCAGGAGAGGTCTCCAAGCAGCTGGAACATGTGATTTCCATATAAAATCCAGGTCATAAATGAAGACCATCCAGTCTTGGGTTCAAGTCTTCTGCACAGTATACAGTTCAATATTGGTTTCGGTATCTCTGCCAAAGCCAGTGATTGGTGAAGGCACAGCATTTACAAAGATGATTCGGCCTACAGTCCACCAGGGCTCAGTTACGGAGATAAACACGACACTTTCTGGACAGAAGTACAGATAAACCAGGTTCTGAAAAAGACAAATGGCAAAAAATACAAATCGTTTGCTAGCTAGAATATAAAAGTGGAAAATGTGATTAACTAATTAAAAACACGTAACTCGCATGCTTTCAACAATATAAAAATACAGACTCTAATAAACCTGAACTATATCAACAAGTCTAAGGAAGATTTTACAGTCTGAGGCTCATTCCTTTATACTAGCATACTTGGAGCCAATTGTGAATTTCAATTTGGTGATCAATTATTTATTGAATATTTCTAAAATAGTAAGCTAAACAAAATCATACATTTATAATGAAGTATCAAAAAAGACTGATGACTGAACCCCTAGTTTCCCTGAATTTTTTTCTTCATATCCCTGCTTCTGTCAAAATAGCTCTTTAAAAAAAATGTCACCCATTTTGATACGTGCCCTCTGCAGATTCCCTGTCCAAGGCTAATTTCTGTCTTATTCTGAACGCTGCTGGAAAAGGCTCTGGGCTGAAAAGAACATATTTTGGATTGTGCATGTTTGATTATGGATGAATGATAAATTTCTGACAATCCATTTTCTGTCCAAGCATTTAGTAATTGGTTGATTACTTTTCAAATTTGCCAGTCTTGACAGCATCAGGCACAAATCCAGAAAGGTTGGCTCTGCTCTAGTGCTTTCTATTGCAGGTCTTTGAAAATGTTGGTGTATGTAGGAACCTTAGAAATGATTAGAGCATTTACAGGTTCTAATAAATAAGTACAGATTGAACAATCACTATAAGAAACTCGGTTACAGGCCCTTACACTTGAATACTGATGTACATTATATTAAATTGCATTCAATAACAAAATATTAACAATAACACATTTTAAATTAAAACATATCCAAATGAATTTTTAAAACAATTTACAAATTATTAAATATATAAAAATATTTCAAATTAAAACCATGCCAGCCTTTCATAAAGGTTATAAATAGAATGAGAACTGCAGTCAAAAATTGTAAAACTCACTAAATACTATGAAGTACAGAACTCTATAAGTAGTTTCTAAATTACTCGATTTTATCCTAAATCAATCTGATACATGCGGGAAGCAAATGCCACATACACTTACATTATTATCAACAATGTGATGCAATGTTTTTATGTAAAGATAGCGGCGACGATTGCAATGATAATGATGAGAAGGACCACACTCAGGCAAACTGCAATGCAGATTTTCTTCTGTATAAAGAAACAAAAAAACAGTATGTCATATTAAAGATTGAAACGTGACAGCTTGACTGAAAGTGACCAGGGGTCTTCTCCAGAAAGAAAGATTAGTGTGGAATCTGGTTCAAGTAAGTGGCGATTCCACTCCAGAAAAACTTGGATTTAGCCAAACCTGCATTTTAGAAACAGTTTCTACCAGAATTAAGCGAGGCCAAAAATAATTTGATAATCCTGCTTTTTGGAATGGGATCAGAATTTGCTTGTTCCAGAAAGACAGATCTGACAAAATCCAGCTTGGATACTGGTGCAACCAATGCTCTGAAACTAACCTACAAAATAGGAATTTAAACCGAAGGATTAACGAATTGAAGCCAAAATTTTTAAGGAGCAAAGCATCTATTCATAAAATCAAAGGTCATGAATGTCCAGTAAGAAATGCGCAGCTACACTATTTAAAATGGAGAATAAGCCAACAAAATATTGAAAATGTCATATCCCTTCCTGAATGAACGACAGACATGGAAGAACAACTCCTTTGCAAATTCTGCCCAAAGAAACGTAATCAGACCCCGATCAGACATTGTGTCATGCCCAGAGAAGTGTCTGCATGACTGTCTTCATTTAAGCTCTGAAAGTTTAACGTATTTGAACAATCTTATAAAAGATGACATGTTTAGTGCCACATCGTGGCTTCGAGCTAACATCAATGCAAATCATGGACATCATCTGAAGTTTCTCTCTTGTTTTAGTTTTTGGGAAAGTGATTGCAAAAGTCTGCCAAACAGTGAAGCAGCAACTACACACACGTGGACTATCTTCGGAGACAGAAATAAATAACCATTATCAAAGAGGAATTCCACAGAATAGTTGGCTGTTCAGTGTTTGATTCATAAGGGCTTGTAAATAATGCCATTACATGCATATATACTTATCCACACTGCATAAATAGATATACAGATGCATGATTCACCTACAATACTGTATTTGTAGGATCAGAGATGTAAACAACATGTCTTAAGATAGGGTTTTAATTATATGTAAGATAATATTCTGTAAAAGTGCAGTGAGGAACAGTAATCAGTCCACCCACACACACACAAACAGACAAGAATATGTAGACTTCAAAAAAAAAAAAAACTAATCAAACACCTACTGACTGTCTACATTTGCAACATTTGTCTACATTACCTTCATCTTGTCCTTAATGATGCATAGGATAAAAACACAAAAATTGTCAGTAACTGTAAACTCTAATTGTTAGAAATATTGAAAGTGAATGTCTTGAGAATGTATTCATAGCAGTAGAGTGTTGTACCGTGTTAGCCACAGATTGATACAGGAGAAAGTAGGGTGAAATGACACCTTTAATTGGCTAACTAAATAGATTACAAATGCAAGCTTTCACGACAGCTAAGGCCCCTTTATCAGGCAAGGTGTTGACAATGTATTGGTAGTGACTGTCTGCCACTGATGCTCACAGACTGGCCCAAAAACTTCTGTTGCAGTTGGCTATAGGGTGCTCAAGGTGGAAAATCTATCTTCCGCTTTCTTTCTGTGCATGTACAGTGCTGAACATTCTTTCAGTAAAAGGCACAGATCCAAGGAACCACACTCGCCAACACTTGTGGAACTCTGATCCTCTCACCTTGCATGCTTTCCGATTGTTTTCCACAGCACTCTGCATATGATCAGCAGCCTTCTCTACATAATTCTTTGACTGTAAGATATTATCCTCAATTCTGTCAATGACTTCTCCCTGTGAGTTGAATATGAAGGACACATCACCCATGAAATTACAATATTGTTAAATAAAAAAAAAATTGCAAAATGAAGTAGTTGCTCAAAACAATTACATTTTTCGAAACACACAGACTAAAGAAGAAACAAGAATGACATGGTCACGAGTGAATACGACTCAAGAATCAGCACGGGGAAGATACAGTATGCATCTTAAATACGTCTGATAAAAAGTGGTTTAAACAATTAACTATTACCCTAATTCATCAACTGCAATGCTTGTTAATTGTTTACAAAGGTCAGTAAATTAAGTATAGCTTTCAACAATATTCTATGCTCAATACCATAGGCAGAAACAGTTTCAGACCCACCTGAGCCTCTACCTCCATTGCAAGGAAATGGAAGAGATCGTGCAATTCTCTGATGCTCCTTTCCAGTTTGAGGATCTCATCGTGCCGAGATTCAATCTCATTGAGTGCCTGCTTTGTGGCCTGCGTGTCTTTCAGTATCTGCAGACAGATCAAAGAACAGACTACAGTTGTGAGAAAAACCCTGCGAGGTTGGCCTTTGATTATATTATAATAAAGATAAACAAAGAATGCACATTGTCATTATAGGACTGTCTTTATCTTTTATGGATTAAGATCAAACCACACTTTAGGAGCAGTCCATGCAGCAGTACAGATACACTAAACACACACATACACAGTATACATTTCTATATGCCCACAAATATTTACAATATATGTAAGAATTACAAGACTAATTTCCTGTCTATTACTTGGCATAGTTAAAAGAACACTGAAATTTTCTGTGTTTAGATAAACATTATAGGGAAAGGCAAACAATTATTTACATCAACTATGGGTCCGTGGGTCTGTTTGATCAACTTTCACTAACTGAAATATTTTCAAAATAACAAAAAATCCAAATTAGAAACAAATGTACCATAATAATCATTTTGTCTATTGACATCTTAGTCTAAAAACATACTAGACTCTTTAGATTGTTTATCTACTAACTGACATATTCACTGTGAGCAGGCATGCACATGCATTTAATCACTTTTCTGTAGTGTACACAATTTCAAGATGTTTACAAGCACAGAATTGAGATTTATATCATTTTTTTTATACACTTAAAAGGAAAAAGTTGCTGCAAGTGACTTGTTCTAACTCAAACTAACTTTGTAAACTCTTTATCATGTTGCTTTGTCCACAAAGAAAATGCAATTGTTCAATTCTAAGTTTAAACAATTTAAAGAATAACATTACTCTTAAAATGTACTTGTTATAAAAAAATGAAAAAAGAAAAATGAAATCACCTGCTGATGTATTCAATGTTACTGTGAACAAAATTACTGTTCTGATACAAATGCAAAATACCAGACTGTAGCATTCAGTTTCATGACAGAAAAAAGAAGCTATCTAGTACTACCTACAAATGTCACAAGGTGGCACTCTGACTCTAATAATGCTGATGCTTGTAAAACATCTTCATCCTCACAAATACTAGTTAGTTGTTTTATGCAACATCTTTTATAGTAAGCTCTAAAAGTAAAAAGCTTTGCTATTTACCTTATTGTAGATGATGAATCAGATTAACTTAATAGCTGGCAGGGACAACAAACTCAACTAGAAGGCAGTGCATCACAAATTTAAAGACTAATGTACAGCATCAAAGGTCTCAGTTTAAAACAAAGTTCAACATAATAAAGCAACAGTGTATGGTTTAATTTGAAGAAAATAACATTTCGGTATCAAAAAAAAAAAAAATTCATAAAAATGGCAAAAGAGTTACAATCCAAGACAAACTGTAAACTCACATTTTGGGTAAAAATGTCTGTCTGGCCAGTCTCTAGCATCTCATCCAGCTGTTCGTCGGAAACATTGGTCCCCGCTGAAAATTTTAAGAAAATGACAGCAAGATCTGAGAGGCACAGACTCAAGTGCACACACACACACACAAAAAAAAAAAAAAAAACAATCTTAAACAGAAAAACACTAAGTTGACATTGAAACATGGAAACTTTTGTAATGGTTGCCATATTCAGAAAAAAAGGGGCATAGCTTCAAGAAAGTGATAATTACATTGGAACCCAAAACAGAATGTCGAAAACACAATGAAATGGCATTTATTTAATATACCTGGCAGTAAAGTTGCCTATTCTGTTGTTCTGGGTAACAGGGTTACAGTGTTACTTAAGCAGTGAGATTGGACTCTCAAGCTCTCTGCTGTAGCAGCTTAATGCTATAAACACTTATTGGTTTGGCTGTTACTTTACCTTCTCAGATTGGAACAGGGACACAGATTAAATTGTTCAAGAGTAGATCACACCTACAAATACTAAACAAACAATTTGCTGAAAAGATAACCATGGGGACTTTACATCTCAGCATTAATTTGGACAGATTGGAAAACAGGAATTAACAAATGTTTTTCAGCTAATGGCTTATACTTTTGCCTTAAAGTTTAATAGCATTCCTTTAAATAGCTTGTTATTGGAGGACGGTTTGGAAAAGACGGTTATTATTGGTGTTCATTTGTAACATATTTCAAAAGCTGGGCAGCATCAAGTGTTATGTATAGTGGATTGTTCCCCATGCCAAGACAAAGATTCTAAATAAGCATGTATTTAACACAGATCTCTAAAAGAAGTGGACTTCTTGTAAGTTGATCCTTACCACCTGTGAACTTCTTCCTGGGCTAGACAACTACAACTCTTACCTGGCAGCGCTCCGAGTAACTGCTATCAGACCATCTCCTCCAGAATGCAGCTGTACAGCTGGTTCAGTAGGTGCTATATTTCACCCTCATTACTGCTCTGTTTCGCTTTCTCCACTGGATTCAATGTGATGTCCCTACATAACTCAAAACTCTCGCTTTGACTGACAATTCTCATTCCCTGCATAGGTCTGCTTCTCAACAGTCTCTACTCTCTCCATAAGATCCTACAAGAAACCTCTATTTTGCTTCAGTATACTGGCGCTATGAAACCCAACCTACCGATTCTCAAGCACACATTTCTAAACATTATTGGACAGCTTCAGCTTTCTACCCCACGGCTCTCCACCTGGAAGTCTGGAACTGTATTAACCCAATCAACAAGCAAGCAAATTTGTTTTATTGAGTCATTCGTTTTTCATTAAGCTTTGTAATTAAAAGCAGTACAATACTACTTTTGTTCTCCTTTTCATTTCTGTTCTGGTTGCATACATCGTACCCATTCAAATATCTGTAACTTAAAATTTAAAAACCCACAATTTACAAGAAAACTGCAAGCATCCTGTCAAAAAGTAAGGACTTTGAAAGAGTCAATAAATTAATCTTTTCTTTCTATAGCGTCACTCATAGGATTACATTAACAGGAGTAACTTTGCACAGCAAACGGATACATTTTAAAAAAAAACTTTCAATAGGAGTGTTAGTTATACGTTTTAATTGTAGGCTACATATGCATCTTTTTGGAAGTATCCTTAGTAGTACAATTAATTGACTTTGCTCTAAATCGCGATTTGACTTAATACAAAATTCAAATCGCAAACAATTTCAGCACTCAACGAACAGTCCGTGAAGTTTCCCTGACTGCTAAAGAGCAAATACATTGTGTGGGGAAATACAACCCAACAACAAGAGCCATGTACATAAATCCAACTAGAAGAGGTAAAACTATAATCCTGACGGTTTCAGGAAATACTGGTATACGTTATTTGAGCAAACTTACCAGACTAAAATTAACTTTTTAGATCAAAAGTTTTAATTAATAACCGTGGATAACAACAATCCATTAGCCATTTAACAAATAAACTTTAACTCTTTGTGATGTCCATTCCCCTCTATACATAGTAATAAACATATAACCACATCACTAACACACTGTCCTTAACAATGAAATAATTACAGTGCTGGATTAAAGCAGTTATGAGGTTTCAGCAAAAGATTATATCAAAAGGTGTTTTCTCATTACAGGGACTTTTTAGAGACACTGAAATTTTTATAGCATTCCTGCTGCAGGAACTCGAGCCATTTGCAGTACTTGGTACTTTTTTAGTTCCTATTCTAGAGTATGTACTTTGTATTTAACCAGGAAATATCATGGGTGTGGAGGCTCTAAGGCTAGGGATCTGCACTGGCAATTGGAAGGTTGCTGGTTCGAATCCCGTAAAATGCCAAAAGTGACTCTGCTCTGTTGGGCCTTGCTCAACCTGCAATTGCTGAGTGCTTTGAGTAGTGAGAAAAGCGCTATATATAAATGCAAAGAATTACTATTATACGTGAGGCTTAAGTGATTAATTATGCTGACTGGTTGATCATAACTACTGGCACCTTCTTAAAAATCTGTTAGTAGTCTGGAATTTGGATAGTTATCTGTAAGGATGGTGCGCCGCACTTTGCACTGCATCACTCTTTATAGCTGCCTCCAGACATTACATCAAAGCAATAATCTCCCCAGTGAAGCTGTGATTCCCCAAGAACTCCCAAACACACATCATTTTGCACATTGTATATTTTGCAAAAAGGTTACATTTCTTATTATGCTGTGGAAACAAAGACACAAAAGTGGCCTAGGATTCCTGAAAACAAAGGTCCTGCTGTGGGAAAGTGCTCAATGTTTCATTAGCTGTTGAATCACCAGATCATGAAAAGTTGTCAACTGTTTAGTCCTCCCATTATGTGAGCGAATGGATTAAAACTCAGCGTCTTCCTCTTTCACTCACGCCACTACTGCTTCAGACTGTTCCTGTATGTTCTCATTGCTTCAAAAAACTGATTTTAAAACATGTAGTTATTCTTTTACTCTTTAGGACAGTAGGAACTATACAGAAAAGCTGCATCATAAGATTAAGTATATTGCATGTACAGTATTATGCAATTTGGCGTTCTGGGCCCTTCACTGTTAGAGACAAACTTAATAAACGTCTTAATAAAAAGTCATTGGCATAGTAAATAAAAAAAGTTTCAATAAAAAGCAAACCAACATCTTACGTGCTGCACAGAAGTCAGCATTGTCCCATTTACCTATTGATGTGACCTGCCCCAAAGTGCTTTTCAAATTATGTTATAAAGTCAGTATATTGGTGAGCCTTTATGGAAAGTTAATTTGAAAGTTAAGTGAATGATTCTTTCACTATGTAGTTTATATTACAAAATCATTTCATACATTGTTAGAGGTCTTCATTCATGTACATTTCATGACAGGTAATGTTTTTTTTTTTTGAATATCTTGATGCACTATATTCCCAGAAAGAGGTCTTGTGGGCTCATGTTCTGGTAATTACCTGATTAAGATAAGATTTTTGCATTGTTCTCTAATGTGACAATAGCTGTAATAGTTCCAGAACAGTGTTGTTTAAATAAAACAATGTAACAACTGCATCCTTTCATCGGATATTTCACATCTGGGCAAAAGATTAGAAACTGAAAACATTTCCAATTTAAACTGCAACAGCAAAATTTGCTGAAAATACCTAAATTAGACATTTTTCTAAAAAACTGAAGAGACCTAATTTGAACCAGTTTTCAAAACTGTCACTTACTGATCTTTAGCTGCCTCTGAATACGTTCAATGTTTCTGTCTCGGTACTGTGACTGAATGGTGTTACATTTTCCCATCAACTCTACAAATTCCCTTGAAAGTACGCCATGCTGGAAAACAAACAAAACATGTCAACACCAAAAGAATCTGTCCGGTAACTTTTAATTTGACAGGCCAGTTAACTTGAGAACTGCTGATTAGGTCAACACCCATCCGATTATTACTGCCCTGTTAATGCTGAACAGTTTACTGTACACGTAGCATGTCAGCATGTTTTAGCTTCTGAAAGAAAAAAATATATAAAATAAATAAACCTTACCTGTGTTTTCTGCATCCTCTTGTTCACGGGGATGTATTCTTGGGAGTCCTCCTCTTCAGGTTTGGGCTCAATACCTGAGGCAGAAGCAAATCCTTATACTTAAATTCAAAGAGGTGTACTTTCAATGTTTAGTTTACTAATGTACATACAGTCATATGAAAAAGTTTGGGAACCCCTCTTAATTCTTTGGATTTCTGTTTATTATTGGCTGAGCTTTCAAAGTAGCAACTTCCTTTTAATATGTGACATGCCTTATGGACACAGTAGGATTTCAGCAGTGACATTAGGTTTATTGGATTAACAGAAAATATGCAATGTGCATCATAACAAAACTAGACAGGTGTACCCCAACAGAGATAGAGCCTGATTTTGCAAATATAACAGCCTCTAGACACTGTCCTCCTATAGCCTTTGATGAGTGTCTGGATTCTGGTTGGAGGTACTGTTGACCATTCTTCCATACAAAATCTCTCCAGTTCAGTTCCATTTGATGGCTGCCGAGCATGAACACCCTGCTTCAGATCATCCCATAGATTTTCAATGATAGTCAAGTCAGGGGACTGTGACGGCCATTCCAGAACATTGTACTTCTCCCTCTGCATGAATGCCTGTAGATTTCGAACTGTGTTTTGGGTCATTGTCTTGTTGGAATGTTGAAGTTAAGGCATAACTTCAACTTTGTGACTGATGCTTGAACATTATCCTGAAGAATTTGTTGATATTGGGTTGAATTCATTCGACCCTGGACTTTAACAAGGGCCCCAGTCCCTGAACTAGCCACATAGCCCCACAGCATGATGGAACCTCCACCAAATTTGACAGTAGGTAGCAGGTGTTTTAAATAACTCCATTTTGTCTCATCAGTCCAAAGTACTTTGTTCCAAAATGAATCTGGCTTGTCTAAATGAGCATTTGCGTACAACAAGCAACTCTGTTTGTGGTGTGAGTGCAGAAAGGGCTTCTCTCTCATCACCCTGCCATACAGATGTTCTCTGTGGAAATTGTGCTGAATTGTAGAACGATGTACAGATACACCATCTGCAGCAAGGTGTTCTTGCAGGTCTCTGGAGGTGATCTGTGGGTTGTCTGTAACCATTCTCACAATCCTGCGCATATGTCACTCCTATATTTTTCTTGGCCTGCCAGACCTGAGTTGGTTTAACAGCAACTGTGCCTTTGGCTTTCCATTTCCTGATTACATTCCTTACAGTTGAAACTGACTGTTTAAACCTCTGAGATGGCTTTTTGTAGCCTTCCCCTAAACCATGAGACTGAACAATCTTTGTTTTCAGATCTTTTGAAAGTTGCTTTGAGGATCCAATGCTGTCTGTCACTCTTCACAGGAGAGTCAGAGGGAAGCACAACTTGCAATTGACCACCTTAAATACATTTTCTCATGACTGGACATACCTGTCTATGAAGTTCAAGGCTTAACAAGCTCATCCAACCAATTTGGTGTTGCAAGTAATCAGAATTGAGCACTGACAGGCATTCAAATCAGCAAAATTACAAGGGGACCCACATTTTTGCACAGCCAGTTTTTTCACATGTGATTTCATTTTATACAACTAAATACTGCTTCACGAAAAATCTTTGTTCGGAAAACACCCCAAAACAGTAGTCAGATGTTCCTAGGAAATGAAAGACATACCACTGTTATCTTTTTTTGTTGAAAGTAGAGTCAATTATTATACAGGCTGAGAGGGGTTTCCAAGCTTTCTCATATGACTGTACATTCAGAGTTCAGATTAATAGCATTCATTTTTACAAGGAATGTCACTCAAAATGGTTTATAAGATGACAAAGTAAACCAAAAAGAAAATCAAATTAGAAATAGATAAAAGAATCATAAGTTTATAAACCAAAATTAGTATGCAAAAATAAATTAGTATGCATATACCTAACATACAGTAGGTACGGAAAGTATTCAGACCCCCTTCAATTTTTCACTCTGTTATATTGCAGCCATTTGCTAAAATCATTTAAATTAAATTATTTCCTCATTAACGTACACACAGCACCCCACATTAACAGACAAAAAAAAGAATTTTTGAAATTGTTGCAGATTTATTAAAAAAGAAAAACTGAAATATCACATGGTCCTAAGTATTCAGACCCTTTCCTGTGACACTCATATATTTAACTCCGGTGCTTTCCATTTCTTCTGATCATCCTTGAGATCACCTTCATTTGAGTCCAGCTGTGTTTGATTCTACTGATTGGACTTGATTAGGAAAGCCACACACCTGTCTACATAAGACCTTACAGCTCACAATGCATGTCACAGCAAATGAGAATCAGGAGGTCAAAGGAACTGCCTGAAGAGCTCAGAGACAAAATTATGGTAAGGCACAGATCTGGCCAAGGTTACAAAAAAATTTCTGTTGCACTTAAGGTTCCCAAGAGCACAGTGGCCTCCATAATCCTTAAATGGAAGATGTTTGGGACGACCAGAACCCTTCCTACAGCTGGCCTTCCGGCCAAGCTGAGCTACCAGGGGAGAAGAGCCTTGGTGAGAGAGGTAAAGAAGAACCCAAAGATCACTTTGGCTGAGCTCCAGAGATGCAGTCAGAAGATGGGAGAAAGTTGTAGAAAGTCAACCATCACTGCAGCCCTCCACCAGTCAGGACTTTATGGCAGAGTGGCCTGTCGGAAGCCTCTCCTCAGTGCAAGACACAGGACAGCCCGCATGGAGTTTGCTAAAAGATACCTGAAGAACTCTGAGATGGTGAGAAATAAGATTCTCTGGTCTGATGAGACCAAGATAGAACTTTTTGGCCTTAATTCTAAGCGGTATGTGTGGAGACAACCAGGCACTGCTCATCACTTGTCCAATACAGTCCCCACAGTGAAGCATGGCGGTGGCAGCATCATGCTGTGGGGGTGTTTTTCAGCTGCAGGGACAGGACGACTGGTTGCAATCGAGGGAAAGATGAATGCAGAATTCAGTGATCCCCCGCTGTATCACGGTTCAGCTATCGCGCCCTCGCTATATCGTGGAAAAATTCAATAAGTACATCCCACCTGTAATGTACTTTGCAGCCAATTCATAACAAAGCATACGGTTTTCAGCAGTCACTACGTCTGCTAGACAAAAGTTCTTTAGAACAATATTATAATTTATAATAACTAATGTACACGTAACATTTAAGCAGTACACTAGTAAATCATAAAACATACTACGACGTACAGGAATACATACAGTCGCAATTCATAACGAAATGTACATATGCTTTTCATTTGTCACTATGCGTGCTAGACAAGAGTTCGTTAGAATACGTATTATAATTTATAATAACTATAACAACTGTAAACATTGACTAAACTGCAGTAAAAAGTCAATATGTATATAAAATAATGAACACTTAAGGAATACAGTACAGTAAATCATTAAATATACGTACATTGAACACTATGGTAGACAAAGTTTCGTGTTACAGTACCTAGCTGATTTCTTACAAGGCCCGTTACTGGCTGAAAGAGGAGACTCGACCAATCAGAGCGGGATTTTCATTCTCTTGGGCTCTGATTGGCTGCTGCTAACGTGGTGTAATCTCGTAAGAACAGTGAGCGTGGGACCTCGACGCATCTCAGTTCTCTGTGTATCTTGTACCTTGCTTGTGGTCCGATTGTTGTGAAGAAACTTTTTGTTTTGTTTTAAGCCCTACGATGGCTCCTAAGCGTCTTGCATCTTCTAAGCCTTCTGGTAGTAGTGAGCCTAAGCACCAGATGAAGACCTTGACTATTCAGGAGAAGGTAAAATTCCTGGATATGCTACAGGAAGGAAAGCGTTATGCGGACGTCGCTCGCCATTACAAGTTTACATGTGTTTAAAGAGTGTGGGAGGGGGTTTTAAAGGCTTAAACTATAAAAAATGTTTATTTATATGTTCTTTCTATATCGTGGATTTTCACCTATCGGGATCACCGTACTATATAATTTGAAATCATACAGAAAAGTATCCACATTTGATCTGCTTTCATATTAAGTTAATTAATAAAATAAAAATATATTGCAAATAGGATTCATTTGACATCCATGCCCCATCTACTGGCAACTGTGAAAAGTACAATACGTAACCCAGCCACAAAGCAAGGTTGGCACCAAGACAAATACAGCTGGAATTGGGCCGGCGGTGATGTGCGATTACAATACAAATACAGACCAGATTATTTTCAATCCACAACAAATATGCCCGAGAGTGCAGATTACATTGATTATTACATGTAATAAACAGATTACAATAAACAGAACTTCATGTTGCACAGTGAAATCACACTGCAATACGCTAAATTCAGGTTTTAGCAATCAAAAACATGTAAGGCACAAGTAGTTTTTTGCTTTCATTGCCATTTTCGGTATGGTCCGTGATTTCATTTGTAATTGTATTCCCACTCTTGATACTGATTGTGCCAGCCTGTAACCTATTCAAGTACCTTCCTGTTTTGAAATTTGAGTTGCCTTTGTTAAATGTATTTTTAATACGGACGGGTGAAACTTGATGTGCTACTGAAGAGATTGTTTTGGGAAGTCAGCCAAGACAAAAGTTTGTAGGTGTTGTGTATGTACATCACAGGATCCTGTCATGGGTTCGTTCGAGGCATACGATAATCTGCCCGGTTGAGAGGGGACTCTGTCGCTTCTCTCCACACAGTACCAAAAAAGCCCCCAGGGACGGTACTTAGCCCCACCCCTTCCGGTTTTTACATTATAAGAAGCCCGGCTGCCCAGAAGGCGGCATCATGTTCCATTAAGAACAACCAATTAGATGGAGCTCCACAGAATGACCCTTGCATTATGACAGCCTAATAGAAATTATTATTTTTGTTATTGTGCATGTGTGGTCATTTCCTTTGCCATCTAAAAGGTGTGATTTTTTTATTGTTCTATTATTAAACAGGATGACTGATTGGTGTCAGAAATTTTCATTCTTGCTCGGCCTGCCATTCCTGCACGTGGCCACGCAGGGTAAAAGAAAAGGAGAAAAGTGTAGAGAGAAATAAAATGGAACAGAAGCGGGAAGGAGGAGGGCTGCAGAAGATAGAAAAGAACATCATCAGGGTATACAGTTGGGACTAAATTAGAATTAACAGCTGATGCTGTACACTGCATATCAATTAGAGTCGTCACCTTTTCGGGAAATAACTTGCTATTTAAGTCAGAATTCATATTAATGGCTTGCAAAGGGCCACCCGGTCAGGCCTCTGGATAACAGCAAGGAGCCCACAATTTAAAAAAATTATTTTGTGGTTCTTTAGGTCAGGCAGGTCAAAACTAAAGACTCTCGCTTGGCAGCTTGCTTTTCACCACAGACACTACTAAGAAAGCAAAAAACAGATATCCCAATCGGAAAACAATAAAGATGAAGAAATGGCTTTGTTTTCAATGTCTCATTGTTTTTTTACATTTTTGCCTGCTGTGTAAACAAAGTCTACCAAAGCAGAAGAAAGAAAGAACAAACAGCCAATATATTTCATTTCTAACTTCAAAGTGAAAAAAAAAAAATGAGAATAGTTACAAAGGCAGGCACTACATTAGTATGGCAAAGGACTGAGGACCCTGAGTGATAAAACAAAGAGGGTGCCTACCTTTCTTATAGTTGGGTATGACATTGACTTTTCTTCTTATCTAATACGCTACCGTGGCTGTCCATTTGTCTGTCCAGGATTTTAAATCACCTGTAGCTCGCAAACCGGTTCACCTATTGACCTGAAATTTGGTACACATATACTGCGTGACCTCTACTGTCTGCTCTCGGGGTGATGATTTTTATTACTCTTTCTATTTGTATCTTATTTTATTGTAGAATCAACTCTCGGCAGCGTGCAGCAGGGCTGCCCTTCGGCACGTGCATACGGGAGCTGTTCTCATTCCCTACCACCTTCGCCATCACTTCCTCTTCCTTTACTTATCTTAAATCATACTTGGGGCAGATTGAACACTTAAGTGCCAGCTTAAGTGAAAAATTAAGGAAAATGTACTAAGTAATTGCAATCCAAAAACGTAATCAATTTTAATGCGAAAAGATGCAGAGGGAAGAAGAGAAGAAGCGGGCCAATAGGGTGGAGGAAAGAAGAGCTACTCACGAAGCAGCAAGCTCATCAACCTCTCAGCAAACGAATGCTAAACGTACAGAGAAAGAGGATGAAAACTATAAGTGTATTCACTGCACGTTATTGTGCAGTATGCCGTTACTGGTATCAAATAATTCTAGTCAACATCAGAAAACTGTAAACCATAATTTAATATTTTGCAGCGTGGAATGGATTTTTACTGCTCTGCTTGCTACTGAGGATGGTTTTCTGGTAGAGGGATATGAAACTTTTATAAAGTTTAAACACAAAAATTTGTTTCATGCTGTACTCTAAATCGCAGGTTCGTAAGCATGAAGACAGGGCAGGACAAAACCTTAAAAAAAAATAGGGTGAAAGTTGCCCAATGCAGCCCTGTAATCTTGGGTTCAACAGCAGATGGAAGCAGTACAAAATATTTAGCATAGAGATGAGAGGAATGCTTTAAACTGTGGGAATGGTATTACAAAATTAAAAAGGTCCCAACCAGCTCTTTATAAAGGATCTTAAAATTATTAACAGAGATTTAGAAATCCTTTCATGTTTAGATGCCTGCAACAGTTTCCATATTTCAAATGTTCTATACACACACATATGAGGTTGGCTTTAAATGTTCAATGAGCAGTGACAGGTTGGCTATTATATTTCTTACAACCCAAAACGTAATAATTAGAATAGTCAAAGAAGTGTACGTCTTCTATGTGTTTTTCTATCCATAATCATTTTATTGGTTTTACTTTAACTTTTTGTATATGAATAGGTTAATTTAGCAATATAAAAAAAAAAAACTATAAACATTCAGAAATGATCACTAACAATTTTTGGCATTACAAGATCTTTTGCATGTAAAAGTTATAATTTTATTTCAGCTGACCTAGCACAGCACAAGAATTATGAGCAGAACAATCCATCTTAGTCTCACCAACAGCATCTCTAAGATGAAAGTGTATTGCCTATAATGATAGGGCTGTGAGCTACAAAACAGGCCCCAGGGCGCACACAGAGAAAAACGTCAAGTTCCTAATTCATTTCATTTTCTTCTGCACCTGCACACCTCTTAGGAATGAGCAACAATAAGAATTTTTTTGGCATACTTACTTCATATAACAAAAATGAAAGTTCTTACGATGGTGATTATTAAAAATCCTCATCTTCAGTTCACTGGGCAGGTTTATATGAATTTATTCACATGGCATGCAGCTCTCACCTTTAGGGATTCATTTCCATGACTTTTGGGACATTTATTCTAATATGCCATGCCACGTACTTAGCCGCAGTCCTACACAGAGCAGCCACCTGCTAGTGAATAATTTCAAATTCTCATACTGGCACTTACTTTTTAAATTCTTTTTCACCACATTTGCTATGTTTTTGATCTCTTCACGCAATGTCTGCAGTTCCCGCTTCATGCCTATAAAAAATAAATTAAAAAAAAATAAATTATTAATTAGAGAAAATCCAAGAAAGAGGAAAAGCAGGAGTTCAGAAAGGATCATTCTGCCTGATTTTAGCCATACTGTATGTCTCTCAATCTATAATCTTACAAGGTGTTTGTTTCACTGCCCTCCATTGCTATAGGTTTACAACTCTCTCTATCTGAAATTATTACAAAGTGAATTCATAATATTTTATATTCTGAATAATTTAAGGCTATGGTTACTTGTATACATTAAGTGGAGTGCTAATCTCTAGACAGTCCATGTTTAAAGGACATTCACCTCTTGCAAGACCTGTTGTTGCCACACAATCATATGATAATTGCTGTCAACAAAGCCTCAAACTACCAGCAAAAGTGAAAGGGACAAACGTATTCAGAGGAAGAACAAAAGGATGGCTTCTCTCTCTCTAGCTCCTAAACGTCACAGCACTACATTCTTATTTCAGTACGAATTACTTACCAGATGAGATGACAGAAGAAACGTACACCCAAAATTCCCAAAATCAACCAAACAACAATGAAGGTCAGTCATGTCAGAAACATGCATTTCAACTAATCACAAGTTCCTAAACTTTGGACATATTACTAACCTCAGCAACTCAAGTTTGAACTTTCTAACTAGCAGACCACAGCATTTCAAGTTGAAAGCACCAAAGACGAGTTAGTGTCCCAAGCCCGCTTGCTATAATTGTATGATTAGACGCAACTCCAACACCATCATGAACTTTGCTGAAGACTCCACAACATAACTCCTGATTACAAAAAAATGATGTGATGTCTCTCTTAATGTAGAACTTTGTAAAACTGTATTTGTCCCCATTTTGTAATTTGGCTTTCTAAAGAATCTCATCAAATAAATAAATATAGACACACTCCAGAATGATTAAAAAGAAAGAAAACGTCCGACTTGGCAGATACAGTCCCAGTAAGGCATACCGTTGGTATAATAAAGGAGCCCCCGTAGTGTTTCATCACACACTTTGGCTAAATAATTTGTTGGCTGAAATTCTTCAGTGTCAGAGAGGAGATGCAGTGCTGTTCATAATTTCACTCAGTTTTATTTTCATTCTCACTTTCTCTACTACCACCACCAGTGGGCCCAGAGCAAGTCTCATAACTGAGCCTGCTTTTTTAATCAGCGTGAAGATTCAGTGGGCCTTATCTTAATGGGACATTACCAGCCCACGTTCAGGGGCAACTGGGCGAAGAGACAACTCGGCGACATCTTTTACCAGTTAGGTAATAGGTTCAAAGAGATTTTTTAATGATATTTAAATGATAATGTAGGGCGCCGGAAAAATCCACAGAATCACCTGCTTTATGAGAGTCCCAATATGTTGAGAGTAAAGATATTCCTTAAACCATACTCACAGGTCATCTTTTGTATTCTAAATAACGTTATCATACGATTACTATCAATACAATTTATATAAAGGATTAGCAATTTTGGTTGCAGAAGATAATGCAAGATAGAGTCTGTTCAATCTGCAGAATAAAGTTCGTTCATCAATTATATAAATTTATTTTCAACATTTTAAATTATGTGGTCATTTAATTATAATTAAAAAATCTCTTTGAACCTAACTATTACCTAACTGGTAAAGGATGTCGCCAAGTTGTCTTTTTGCCGAGTTGACTGTTGCCCAGTTGCTACCGAACCACTGGCCCAGCACACCACCACCTAGAATATTGCGGTGGTGATATATATGTGAATATAGTCATTACCCATATTAACACTAGAATTACCAAAGTTTACAAAAAAAAAACGTAAATCCAGCCCACCTTAAATCTGCTCGCACCTCTCCTTCACCGCTTTTTGTCTGCTATATCATCCATCCAACCCCCCAAACCGCTGAAAGTGCAAAATCCTCTCCCAACTCAAATGTGGTTTACCTGGGAGTCAGGTACCTAGAGCTGTATAGGCTAAAAAATATCTCGTTATTTGGAACACATACATTTCACGTGTGTTCCGTGTCAACAAAGATCTATGTAAGTGTAGGATGACAGGAAAAGAAAGAAATGTTGAACACATACCTAAGACATTTTTCCTGGTTTCAGTACTAATGACAAAATTTTGACATGAAGTGTATAATGTGTGAAGTCCAAATATCAAATAAGCACTTTCACAAAAGGTACAAATATAACAGAATAAGTGTGGTTTTATTCAAGACTATAGCCGAAGAAAAAGAAATCGGGTTAGTGTGGCTTTTTGTCGGTCTTCTTTGGTAGTACAGCGGTAAGAACTGCTGCCTCCTATTAAAAAGGTTGCCAGTTTGAGCCTTCCCATGTCTCCAAATAAATGTTTTGAGTAGCAAGCTGCTCTTACTGTTACTATTATACAATAAAAACACACATTTGATTTGAGTCTGTAACAGCCTCTGTAAATGTATGGTACTTGTAAAGGTTAGCATTTTTTTTTTTTTTAACTCAGTTTTATTCTCTCAGTTGCGTTCACGCTTACCCCCATCTGACACTGCTAGTTTTCAAATAAAGACGTGCTATAACAGAGGTGAACTCGGATGAGGACGAGGATTAAACATCGGAGAAAGAGAACAGAAGCGTCCCCCAAAACCACCACCACAAGAAACGTCCACTCACATAACGTATAAGAAGAATGCAGCTGCACCAGGCATAAAGGCAAAAGATGGCACCGTTTGGATGCAGCAAGAGGTCGGGGGTCATCCTGCCACTCAGTCTGCCCCACAACTGTCCTCCAATGAAGCAGCAAGGCTTACAGAACTCGCCAACGTATCGTGCAAAGTCCTGTTTTGGATTTTGTTTTGTGATGGTCTTTATATAAGAAAAATGTTTATGTTACTTATATAAAAGCCAGATTGAATGTTATTTACCTTGACTTATTTACTTATCTTCCTACAGTGTAAAGTCACAAGTAAACTGCAGAGCTTCCTGTGTTTGATCGACATGGGCATGCTCACAAAGTACATGTGTACTGAAGTGACTTCAGCTGCAGGTGGAAGCTCCACACAACTGTCTTTATGGCTCTGCCTTTGTCCAAAAACGGTTTCATAAGCTTTGTGACCTTAGTCTCGGAAAGTCTTTCTCCCGTGGGGCAACTGGGATCTTTTCCTGAATAAGATCAAACACAGTTGCGTAAAGTGCGACAGGAGCTTCCACCTGGAGACTACAGACCCATATGAGTGTTTCTACAAAGTGGAACAACCTGGTGTTAAATTTATAGTCTGAGGTGTACAGGGTGAAGAGACATGGAGAAAGTAGTGTTCCTTGCGGTGCTCCAGTCTTGCTCACATCCATATTAGAGACACAGTCTTCCAGTCTCACAAGCTGCGACCTACCAGACAGAAAGTCCATAATCCAGGACACCATAGGCTCCTCCACCTGCATATCTCTGAGCTTACCCCTTTAACTGAGATGCATTGAGAAATCAAAAAACATAATCCTCATATTGCTGCCAGCTATGTCCAAGTGAGAATAAGCCTAATGTCAGCATTGTCCGTACTGACCCCTACTCTCTTTTCTGTTTCTTTTTCCAGTTTCTTTGTGGTGGTGGCTTGCGCCACCTCCACCTACTCAAAGCTTCATGATGCTCCAACAATGATGGATGGATTAAAAGGCAGAACTCTACGTGACCATCATCATCAAGCCCTTCCGTGAGAACCCTAAATCCAAATAGGACTGTTTCATTTATGTTAGGTAGAATGCCCAGAGGGGACTGGGCGGTCTCATGGTCTGGAATCCCTACAGATTTTATTTTTTCTCCAGCCGTCTGGAGTTTTTTTGTTTTTCTGTCCCCCCGGCCATTGAACCTTACTCTTATTCGATGTTAATTAATGTTGATTTATTTTGTTTTCTTATTGTGTCTTTTATTTTTCTATTCTTTATTATGTAAAGCACTTTGAGCTACTGTTTGTATGAAAATGTGCTATATAAATAAATGTTGTTGTTGTTAAAACCAAGTGTCGAGTCACAGACTTCAAGATGAACAAGGAGAAGCCTTAGCAAAGGTCGGCAGCTTTAAATTTCTTAAATTAGTGTCCATCACCACCACCACCACTAACAACCTAAAACAGGCATAATGCATCACAGCTATTGTGAAGCAAACTAACAAATGCCTTTACTTTCACAAGAGTCTGAGGTAAGCCTGGATCTCAGTGTCATTTTGGATTCCTCTCTTTCTTATTCGACCCAACAAATCAAAGAAACTTTCTTACTTCCACCTCTGCAACGTATCCATTGTTCGCTCATTCCTCTCCTTTTTTGTTTTAAGCTGAGAAACTTGACCATGCTTTAATTACATCCTGCATCGATTACTGTACCTCCCCAACTGGCAACTGCCCCTTCTAATCTGTGACCACAGTTCAATTCCGTTCAAAACTGTGCTATAAGAGTCCTTACACAGATCCACAACAGCGAGCACATAACTGCCATCCTGCTCGGACTTCACTAGCTCCCCACGTCTTACAGGGTTTATTACCAAATTCTATTACTAACCTACAAAGCTTTAAATGGGCTGCCACTGGACCACATCAGTAATATCCTCCATCACTCTGCTCCTGGCATCAAACTGTGCTCTATGGCCTTTTGCTCCATTGCACCCAGACTTTGGAGTGAAACTTCCAAAATTTAATAAACAGCTTAAAATGTATTTACGAAGCCAGTTAACTTACCCTGTCATTCTGATCCTTCTTTCAGTTTTGCCTCATGCTCAGGATAATTTGTGACTCAAATGCAAACCATGTTATTTGTTCAGGGTATCGTAGTACTGCATTTTTTAATTTTATTCTGGCTTATTGTCTCTTATTTGAATGCAAAACGTTGCGTATCCTGTATTTATCTTTATTTAGTGTTTTATACGGATACCATTTGTATCCAATGTTGTAGAAGCCCTTTTGTTCATTCCAAATTTCTGTGAAGTGGTTTGAGCATGGGAAAGGTGATAAATAAATAAAATGTATTATTATTAAGGCTACTCAATTGCCACTCATGTTGCGAACTGCATGATCTAACCTGATATGCGTGTCTTAGATCTATGATCTGCTGCAATAATGAATTTAATATATGATGTAATAATATTCACTATCTAATGAAGGCATTTACTTCAGTCGCTAGTCTAGAGGAGACATGTCTCTAAAAACCATATGCATTGCTAGGCATGCATACACACACACACACACACACACACATTGAGTCAATTCTGGGTTTCCAATTAAATTAACAAATCTTTAGGAAGTAATAGGAAAATAAGTTACCTGGAGGAAAAATAACCCCACACAGGCAAAGGAAGAAGATCTAAAGTAGGACGTTCAATAAAATATATGATGATAAAAAAAATACAAAATGTTGTGAGACTGAGTGATATTAAAATGATAAACAGGAGAGGATTAATGTATCCATAGAAGTAAAATGCATGCTAGAAGGAATTTCTAACAAAGCCTAACGATAAAATGTACTAGGTGGAGATTATCTAATAAAATGGCAAGTGCATAAAGAGTTGGTTTCTAATTAAGAAACTGTTTAAAACAAAACCATCATTAAGACAATCTGGGACTAGGACTGTCCGTGTGGGATGCAAGATGAACAGCGTACAAAACTACTGGGGTTTAGTCCTCTAAAACTGTGGTTCTCAAAATGATTCAAACCATGGGCCACTTTCAAAGATATGGTGAACCATCTAATGTTAATAGTCACATCATAGCTTAAATTCCATATTACAATTACACCATTACATATCTGTTTTGTAAAAAATGCTAATATTCTAATCCAACAATGCTAGGCTTCACCCAGTAACACCTAACACTCAGGCATTGAAGACAGTCTAACGCAGGGGTCTCCAACACGTCGCTCATGAGCTACCGGTAGCTCGCAACCCCTTTCCAAGTAGCTTGCCAAAGGGTTAATGAATCCTATATACATTTGAAAACTTGATTTGTCAAATTAGGAGTGGGCAATCTTTCCAAAAAATCATTTCACAATCCACAACTTGAATTGCAATCTATTTTTTCAATGTGGCATACACTTAAGAGAATATCCAGACTCAAACTCAAGACCTGAGTAACACTTTATTTTAAATATCAAACAAAGTTGAAATCAATTGTTCTCTTGTTCGCTAGCTAAGTGGAGTTAAGGAACACGTCCTGAGGCTGGCGAGTGGGTGAGGAAGCCCCCACCTCGACCCGCTGACTTTTTCTCGGATTCGCAGAAATAAATTGGTACCGCAAGCGAACTATGATACATAGCGAAATGAGAGAAGTCGCAAAATCACCCGGAATGTTGAAGCAAATTATAGAACAAAATCCAATCTAAATCCGTTAAGTAGATCTCTCATGAAAAGCGGACACACATACACACAGACATTGAATTTTATATATTATATATTAGTAAACCTTCAAAATAATGTGCAGTTAAAGTCTCAACAGCATTTCTGGTGCTTAGTAGAGCCTGATAACTATAAGAATCTTCACCAAGTAGCTCTGAAAATGTCCGCTTTGTTTGGGTCTCCATACCTCTGCGAGTCTGACATAAATGTCATGAAATCAAAGTTCAGAACAAGACTGACAGACGAACATTTAAATGACTCCAGAAGAGTGAACCTGAGTGGCTCCACTCCACCATACACCTCAGCCAGGCATCTGACTAACTAAAAAACACATCACACACATGACTGGACTTGTGAATACAGTGAAACAGTGATATGGAACAAAATGACAAAAGAATAAAGCATATCTATGTATTTGGAATGGCATTGTTTTGTTTTGACCCTAGAAAATGCATACAGACATACAAAATGCTCTTGCAGGTGAACTAAATATTTTTTGTGATGTTTCAATACAAAATGTGAGTTGTGGACACCAATATTTTGTAAATGTTCAGGCAAAACAAGCATATTCAGTTTGTCTGGGTTGAAATAAGCCATGAGAATAAACGTTAGAAAACATGAGTAGCTCTCGGCCATTCTCATTTTGTAAAAGTAGCTCTTAGGGGGGAAAAAAGGTTGGAGACCCCTGGTCTAGCGGCAGGTAGACTGACAACACTGATGCAGCAGATGTGGCTTTTGGTATCTGTCGTGTGGAATTTAGAAATTGCCTATGTGGACTCTGCAACACTGATGTACAAATAAACTTTGGGTAATATTTCAAGCCAGAGACAGAATTGAAATGTGCTTGTAAAAGACAGAATGAACTCACTCACTTTCCTCGGGGAGCGCCACACCCAAAACAGTTAACTGCTTTCTCTCCAACTCATCAATCTTCTGAGACAGGGTCTCCAGGTTCTTGCGTATCTGCTGCACCTGTAGAAACAGAACACTGTGATTTAACATGATGTTGCTCCATCACTTTCTTTGGAAATACTCTAGTCTTTAAACATAGGCACTTTTCCTAATACACAACAATGTCAATGAGCATTATTTGAAAAAAAATCATAAAAGTAAACTATGGCCAGATAACGAACTTACATGTTCAAAATACACTTCTTCCTTAGTGCTTGCTTTTCCATCTCCAGGGCTTAAAATTCGTTTTTTCTCTTCGTTCTCAACATGACTGTCAAGTTTCTAAAAATAAATAAAAGGAACACAAGTAAGGCATAAAAGGTACTTACACCTATCAACCAACCAGTTACTTTTGAATTTATTTCAATTTATTCGCCAACAAGCACCTTATCCAGTATTAGTTCCTACTAGGACACTAACTAAACCAGATTAAGCAGGTTCAATAATAGACAGAAACCTGGACATCTGAATGTCACTAGACATAGGATGTAGGAGTACCAGCAGCAAGACACCCAACAATGGAGTAACCAAATGGTGAAAGCCTGGTTCATACTGTTATAATGGAAAGAGTATAAACAGTTAAGTAATGAGTGGTGAAATCACTCTGTAATAAAGAAGGGCAACAGTGGCTTCAAGGGTTATCTGGATATTTCTTCAGCTCAGCAGATCAGACCACTCTTCGTTATGCTCCACAAAAGGGCAGCTTGGAAAGAGGTCACAGTTACGAGCCGTGAAGGTGAAAAGCCTACTGCTTGTAAGGTGTGAATGAATGACCGTGATGTCAAAACTGGCAAGAAGCGGTGGAGCAGAACTTGCATTCATAGATTCTTGCATTCAGACCAAAATATGGCTTCACAGAAGCAACTACTTCAGAAAGAGAGTCAGTCCAAATCAGTATTCTTTCCACCTAATAGTGGCAAGTAGCACTATTAGTCTGCAAAATAGTCACTATTCATGTGCAAAAAAAAACATGACTTGTATGTAGAAACTGACATTTGAATGTAAACAACTGTTAATCGCAGACAGCCCACCCTTGCACAACGGATTTCAGGGAGGTTTGGGTGAGGGGCATACAGGCAGTAAATGAAGGGACCAGAGTCTTGCAAAGGGCTGTTTTTAGGAATTGCTGGTAACTCTGCCGCTGTCCCACTTGTGGGTTCCCATTCTGATTGGCACCCTTTGGGGGTAAGGGATTCCAGGTGTTACGTGGCATTCCCTTGGCCTGGTTCAGCCACTTGGGTCCTCAAAAATGAGTAGCAACTGACGCTCCCTCACATTTCAGGTAATGTGCCTCATTCGGGACTCCATGAGCAACCGCTTATTCGAGACAAACCAGCGGTACCCAAGGATTCTCTGAAGAGACACAGTACCAAAGGAGTCCAGTCTTTGTCTAAGGTCACTGGAATGCGTCCATGTCTCACAGCTGTATGGCATGGCAGGAAGCACCAGGACTTGGACCTTCGTCCTTTTGCAAAGATATCAGGAGCGCCACACACCCCTTTCCACATCGCAGTCAGCAAATTCTGATATCCCTGAATAAGCCACTTAATCGGCTTGTACCCCAGTTGTAAAAAAGTATGCAAACAATTACACTGTATTTGGATTTATTATGTCAGACCAAATCTAAATATGAAAATGATGATGGAAGTGTCGAATATGGGCCAGAACGCACTAAACCCTTTTCTGGGACGGCCTTGATGTTTGCTTATTTACCCATTTATTTTTAATAAAGGCAAGGTCCATATTGTGTTTGCCATCCTCCAAAATCTCAAAACACAATATGGTGTGTATCCATACACATGTCACATCAATGCCAATCATCCCACACCAATGAGCAGCTTGCCGATACAGTAGGAAGCAACCGACACAAAATGAGGGTGCGGAAGGAGAGCGCTGGACAATAGCGATTCATAGATCACAGAGCACGTATTCACATTTAAAAGTGTACTTAATTCAAAAACATAGCTTTAATGAGTTTTCACAGTGTGGCATAGCGAACACAGCACGGGACACTAAACCCCATTAGCTGCCTCCAGCAAATCATATAACCCTAAACAAACCATTTTCACTGCCTGAATTCTAAACGTAATTAAGGGGCTGTACTTGTCAATTTTCTCGTGATAGCGTCTGTAATAGAAAGTTTCCATAAAAAACAGTTTATGTTGCTTGTCCCATTCTGCTTTAAGGCAGACGGTTATAGTTCAGATTTGACTACACTTTCCATAACAGCTGCAACTCCATTTTTTCACAGGTCAGGATCATAAAAGGATCAAGGCCTATCCCAGGGAGAAGTCAGTTCTGGAAAGAGCACCAGTCCATCACAGGGATAGGATTCATGTCCACAGCTACAAAGAACCGTCAGTTTACCTAGCATACCCGGCAGTGAGATGATGGTGGGGAGGGGACAAACAAAAAAAAATTAAAAAAAAACAAAAAAACAGAAGAACAGCCACCACACACTCACACAGGAAAAACAGCAGTCTGACAACAAGCAAATGTGGGACTCACTTTACCTAAAATTCACAAACACTGCATTAACCACATACCTGCATACATGTACTGTTTATATACATGCACACATATTAAAAAGAGACAAGCAAATGTACTGGTTATCAGTAACATGATTACAAACAAAAGAAGTGAGCCAAGCAGAAAGTCTGCACATGCAGAGCGATAGAAACCACAATACTTTCAACATCCACAGAATTACAACATAAATTGGGTGGTTTGTCAATAAAAACTAAAGTGTACAAAGGGAAATGCCGACCTTCTGTCATTTGTATGAACCTATGAGAATATAAGCAACACAACTCTATTTCATTTTTCCAGAAAGTAAGAAAGACAGAAAGAAAGAAAGAAAGAAAACAAGCACCGATACAAGTCATCATTGCTTGAGAAAACGTCTAGTCTACTGCAGGGTTCAACTATGCGTATACTCAGACGGTAACTTTAGATTATACAATAAACATAAAATACAATTACTGTGTCTGGGAACAAAGCCGGTGCATATTAATTAAAATTCACATATGGAGAAAGGGCTGACTCAACACAGAAAGGGCAGAGGATTTGAAACCACAACGCTGAATATGTGAGACAGCAGCACTATCTTTACATGTATACAACACACAGTAAATGCATATAGACAAAAATATGGTGTGCATACATCTCTGTCCATTTTTGAATCCACTTACTCCAATCAAGGAGCCACTCACAAGGCAAACACAACACGGGACTGTATGCTAGTCCACTGCACACACACTCTGGGCTGTGGAGCCGGGACACAAAACCTCCAACTCTGACTCTTCAATTTATAGTACCACTAACTCTGAATCCGACTCCTCCATTTGTAATTGAGTCTCCTAGATTTTACTATGCTGATTGAAAGCACACAACATGCAAGATACAAGGCCTTTCTTAAATGCAAGCGTGAAACATCAGGCTACTTTTTAGCACTCGGACCTGTTAAAGTTTGGGATTAAAAGCTGCAGTGATGTTGTTGTGGCTTGCAGATACTGAGTAGCATTAAACATAAGAGTAAACTTATAAAATTAAAATTTTATTTTAATTTTATTAAAAGTCTAGAAGAAAAATAGTTTCATTGAATCAGTGCGCGTGAAATTGGAAATTTTACCATATTATATTATAATTTAGATTTAGGCAGAGTTGGAGTCGATACATTTTTACCATTCCAATATCTTCCGACTCCACAGTCCTGACTCGGATTTTACAGTACATTTAGTCTTTTAAGTCTGTTACAAGTGCAATGTGGTTCAACATTTTCTGCAAACGTTGACCACACAATTTTATTCCATTCAATGTGTTTGCTCCTAATGAATGGGTGTAGCTGTACGGTTGGTTACTCACATATTACAGAATCCTGGTTCGATTCTCAGCATGGTTAAAGTCTATGTATGGCATCTACATATTCTCCCCCCTCCCAGCTACTTCTTTTTCTGTCCAATCCATCAGACTTCTAGGTTAGGAGGCATCATACATAAGTGTACAAAGTAAGATACTCTTCATCTCCCGGTGACAAGTCAAGTTGGGGAGCATGCACTGGTACACTGCATTGCCGCACCTACCACGTGACGAAACAGCTCAGGATCCCAGTTGACAACCCCCCCCAGGCAGACACGTGGTCCAGTCCCACCCTCCGGAAATGACCCTCTATCTGAAGCAGCCAGGTGTTACATGGGTGACCCCCTTGGCCTGGTCCAGCCATTTGGGTCCCCAACAATGAGGATCTTACGAGCTGGGAAACCCTCAGGGAATAGCGCCACATATCCGTAGTGCCGTAACTGACGCTCCCTCACAATGCAGGTCATGTGCCTCATTCGGGACTCCATGAGGAACACAAAGTCAAACCAGTGGTACCCAAGGATTTTCCAGAGAGACACACAGACATGAAGGAGTCCAGTCTTCGTCTCAGGTCACTGGATAGCGTCCATGTCTCTCCATCATATAGCTAGGGGAGTGCCACACACCCCTTTCCAGTGACCTCATGACCCCCCATGCTCTCCCAGTCCGTCTACTGACTTCACAGGAAGAGTCACCAGAGACATGAATGTCACTGCCAAGTTAATTAGACCTCTCAATGACGTGGTCGACACTCTCTCTGCAGACAGACACACTGTTGATGGCCGTGCCCAAGAGCTCATTAAAGGCCTGGATCTTGGTTTTTAATGGACTCTCGCAAGCCCAGACATTCAAACTCCTCGCTCAGTCTCTCCACAAAGTGGAATGGCAGGACTGGTGACTTAATGGACTTATTTCTTTGAATATTCTTATTTTTATATTGCTACCATCCTAGGTATTTAAATTTGGATTGTTATATTGTTTTATGTTTCAGTCCTTTGCTGCTTTTATTCTCCTTCATAAACACTCCTGTTTTCTTCTAGACTTTTAATAGAAACGTTGCTTCTTTATTTTTTCATTTGGTAAGTTTCCGGTTATGTCTAATGTTACTCAGTATCTGCAAGCCACAACAACATCACTGCAGCCTGTAAACTCGAGCTTTAACAGGTTAGGGTGCTAAAAAGAAGGCTGACGATTCACGCTGGCATTGATGAAGTGCCTTGTATCCTTCACGTTGTGTGCTTTCAATCAACATAGTAAATATATTGGTCTGATTACAAATAGAGGAGTAGGAGGTACCAGAAATTGAAGAGTCGGAGGTTTTATGTCCCGACTCCACAGCTCTGATACAGGTAAGTGAATAATGTGGAAATCTGCTATATGGAACAGATGAAAGGAATACATATGGGATTTGTATTTAAAAAAAAAATAAACTATTGAGAACTGCAGTGTACTCTTAACAGTATTAAATAACATAAGGAGAGTCAAACTCCTTTCAACGCAAGTCGTAAGGTAAGCCCACATTACAATATAGACATGTTGTCCATGTGTTAAAGGTCACAGGCTAGATAAAACATAAAAATTATTACATTACAGCTCACATGATTACAAGAATGAGAATTCCATATTTTTAGCTGTGTAACTGAACCCTCACACATATGATTCATCATATGATGAGAAATTAATAACATTCTCCATGCAACAACTTGCCTCAAATGTGAATGCACACTTAAGAGAAATATTTGCTTTCAAATAATACATTTAATCACACATTCTGTTGACTTTTTTTTTTAAATAAGGTAATTATAACCATTAAGAACGTTTGGAACTGCAATTACTCCCAGATAATAGATTCCATTACGCTCAAATATTATCCACGGAGACTTTCCAAACACACACACACACACACACACAAGTAAACGGTCTTTAAACTCAAGTGACATGTGCACTTTGAAGGAAACGGACTTTAGAGTCTCAGCCTCTTTGACCATTATTAACTAACAAGCCAGTCTTGTCAGGTCAAATAACAACAGTTTTTTGAAATCAGGAGTAGAGATCCATGAAGTAACATGAACCTGCCAAGAAGCACAACCAAAAACTGCTCACAGTCAAATGGCTTTCGGCATTTAAGAAGGGTGGGGACAAGGCAAACAGTTAACTACGATTTCTGAAACTTGCCGGTAACTTGCAGGAGCTGCTTAGTTTCAAGCTTCACCAAGTTAGACTTAAGAATGTCAAACAAATCAGTTACGGATACATAATAATTGGATATCATATTGATATTGGTCGATAAACTCTAGACAAAGATGTTGCTTCCTGAACACTTTCAGGTACATCTTACGTATTTTTTCCTGCCGATCACAAAAATCACCTTTAAAATTTTCCTGTCACGTACCGTTTAATTGTAATCACCGATTTTGGTGATTTCCTTTCATACTGTAAATAAACAGAACGATAACTACAACTAGAACACCTGCGATGACCTAAAAGTGGTGGCCCTGCCAGATGGAATGCAGCCTGGACATGCCAAGTACTGCGAATGGGGCAGCCATTCATTACATTAAAAAGAACTGGCTGCTCCATAAGCATTTGCTTGCAGGGCAGGAAACTGTGGCACATAAATCACTAATTGACCCAAAATAAATATTTTTACATCCAATTAAACGGATGAAACAATTTCATGAAAGCGATGAACAAGGAAAGTGAAGGATTTTGCTATTTGAGTCTGATATTTTGAGAAATAATCTAAATTACCAAAGGCATTTTTGCTAGTCCACAAATCAGGCACATCATCAATAATGAGCAGCTTGAAAATCTGCTAGTTGGGCAGCAGGAGCTCACATGAAAGACACTGAAGGACGTTACTTGAATTTTCTAGGCAACTACAGAACACTAAACCAAGTCCAGCTACTTAACAGCATCCTCCAAGCACACAAAACCACAAACTGTAACATGTCGCTACCGATTCATTTTGTGCATTCACACTTGGACTTCTTCCCTGCTAATCCTGGTGCAAAGGTTTCACTAGGAAATTGCAATGATGGAAAAACCGCATCAGGATAAGCAGACTCGCATCAATGCCAGCCGACACGTTGCACACTGAAACTAGAAGCATGAAATGCGGAGTACAAACGAAAAATCAGCAGCAAAACATTTCTAGCTCGATAAAACTAACGCAAAATGTCAGCATAATTAAGCAAATAAATACATTAAACTCAATAAAAAGTTAATTTCAAGTTTCCCCCAATTCCTACGTGATACCATCAATCTGAAATATTATTTGTGTTCAGACTTAATAAAATGACCAAAAATTTTTCAGAAAGCAAAACTTGCAAAAACAAAAAAAAAAAAAGGTGTGACCCCCAGTGTAATAGAGGAAAAGAGAACAAAAATTAATTTTAGGTATAAGGTACATCTTCTAACTTTTTTCCAATACGGTGGTATAATAACAATACACCACAGAAGCCAGATTGCTCACTGATCAATGTGCAACTTGCCGGGTATAATGCAAATTGTGTGATTATGTTTCATTGTATATATGTCAAGGACAATAAAAGAATACGACGAACCACTGTTTATCCCAAAGCTAAACGGAAAAATGGGTGTTGCTTACACCACAGCCCGCTGCTCCTCAGTCCATTGTGCTGTTATTTGAGAAGGTTAAGACATTCAGTCAAATCGCACTGAAAGCAAAATCCATTACTCGGATATTATTAGCGGCAGTACATCATGTTTCCATTTAAAACAACTGTGAAATGACAAAAAAAAGAATGTGTGTGCTAATTTCATTAGATTTGTTCCTGAAACTAAGCCAAATGTCAAAAATCTTTTTTTTTTTTGGTTCCTAAACATGTTTAGCTCATTTAAGCAGTTTGCGCTCATTTCAGTCATCACTATAGGCTGTGGCTTCCCTATAAACAATGTCCAGAAAAATTAGCAAGGAATAAACAGAAGTATGGGTACGAGTATCTGCAGACACGACACAGGAAAGATCGATAATTGGTACCAACCCAGATTTCAAGCATTAGCACGTTCCTAAAATAATCTCTTTCAACTACAAAAAGATAAAATAAAGCAGTACAAAAACAAAATGGGACCAGCAATTTCACATCAGAACCTCACATTTTCTTTTTGCACACCACTCAAAAACTACATTTCCGTGGGGTGCACTTCCAGGGTTTCTTTTGTCTGCGCCCAGCTTAAGTATGCAATGTCCTGCTGTGCTCTCAATGGTGTGTTCTTGCTTTGGGTTAGGATCTGCAGACTCCCCACCCTAAAACTGGACTCAACAGGTAATACAAATGCATCATAATTTTCATATTTCAGGATAGAAATGCAAAGCTATAAAGCTGTAACACTTCAGGCTGAAGAACTGGCACAGACCAGTTAAATACTGTTGGAAAGCTTTTTACTATTTTTAATCTTTAAACATCCTGTCTTTGTAGCATTGGAAGAAGAACTGTAATGGTGCTAATATTTTGATTTGGATAGATTTACAGATTTCAAAGAGTTGAACCAATTTGCATCTCATTACTATGTGTTTGCTGGTGGAGGAAAAAGGAACAATGAAGGGCTCTGATTCCTAAAAAAAAAAAAAAATCATCAATTTAAATTGAGAGAAAAAGAAAACCGTTCCATTAGCACCAGGAATTGGTTACTAATTAAAAACATGGCTGCCATGGCAGTCCTCCACGACCTGCTATAATTGAAGGGAGCAACAGCTTCAGACTGCTGCCATTCCTTTCAGCGTGCTGCACCACTGTCACATTTAATATCTGTGGAAGGAATGGGGGTATGGCCAAAAATCAATATCACAATAATAGAAACTCTCATGGTTTTGGTAGATATCAGCAGGACTGAACAGTCGGAAGCAATTGGGTTACAGGAGTCCAAGTCAGTAAAAATGTACCAACTCTGACCAAATGTCAACTGCAATATAAGGTGCTAAAATTGCTTTTTATTTTTTTTTCCATTTAACACCTTTTTAATTATATATTATTTAATAATATAATATAAAAAGCCTTGGTGGCTTGTTTAATACCAGGGGTAGGCAAAGTCATTCCTGGAGCGTGGTGCAGTGGCTGCAGGTTTTTCTTCCAACCCAACTGCTTAATAAGAAGCCCTTATTGCTCAAGTAACACTTCTACTTCATTTTCGTTGTCTTGCTCATTAAGATTTTGAACCCTTATTGCCTATTTTAGTCTTAAACAGAAGTAGTCTTGGTTTTTAATTGCACTTTATTAGCAATAAAAGGCAAATCACAAAAGAAACCAGCAGTTCTCCATTTCATTTGTTACCATTTCCACCTGTGTGTATTTATCATGCACTACTGAGTTTAATTAAATATTTGGAAGGAAAGTAAAGAGAAAAAAGTGAAGGACTGAGAATTAATAATCTGGTTTTAGACTTCAAATCATTTGGATGTTGGATGATATCCTTAGAAAGGGGAAGAAAATCTAGGTTATGAGAATGACTTGACATGGCAGAGTTAAAGTACTAACAAGCCATGAAATTAAATTATTGGCAGCAATTGTTTTCTAATTAAACAATTGGGTTGGAACAAAAACCTGCAGCCATTGTGGCCCTCCAGGCCTGTTTTATACAGTGGCACTCTCTACAGCCTTTAAATCCAAACTTTAATGGGTAAGAGTGATAAAAAGTAGCCTGATGATTCACAATGGCAGTGATAAAATGCCTTGTATGTTGTATGCTGTCGGTTAACACAGTAAATATACCAGTCTAATTACAAATAGAGGAGTCCGAGTTGGTGGTACCAGAAATTGAGGAGTTGAAGGCTTTGAGCACCAACTCCACAGCCCTGTATACCAGTATAATGTATTGTGTTTCTATACACTTTTCAGAATGCACGTAACTATCAATTGAAACACTGGTTAATGCACTGCTACGCAAATAGATTCAATGGCGGGTATTTACCTCGCATGCTTAAACCGATAAAAGTGCACCTTCTCTCTCACTCACTCCTTTGCCAAACAATAACGGGGCATAACACATTTTTTCCTATACTCTCTACCGGTTTCAAAGTATAGGCTTTAAACATACATATATCACCAAACCTGTTTAATGTAATCCAGGTGTCGGGTGGCTAGAACCAGACCAATTGACATATTGCTGACAACTTTATTTGTTAGGTAGATAGAGTGTGAAAGACAATTTAGGAAGAAGGCAGTGCAGCATACTGACAAAAGTAAAAACAGCTGTGGGTTTAAATGCAATATCTGCCTCATTATGTGACAATAAGGTTGCTATACCTATTGCTATTTCTACTGCATGACTAGATAAACAGATATGCACACACTATAGTCTGAACAAACAGCAGAAGGCCTAAAAACCAAGAAAATTAAAAAGAAAGCAAACTTCTGACTCAGCTGTCACAGTAAGGCATTGGAGCTTCAATCTGGCACAGAGACTAGTAATATTCCCATATACGGCCAGCATTCCAGGCCCAAATCTGTCCCTGGATACTGACTGCACTAATTTTGCACAAAGTGAATGTTGACTAAACTGGAACCTGGGCAAATGTGTTAATCTATATGCCCTGCGATGGGCTGGCATAGTGTCCAGGGCAATCCCTAACTTGCATTTGAAAACGCTGTTGCAGAATCAGATTAATTTGTTTGAAAAAGTTATGTTGTTATGTTGTTATGTCTCTGCAGTCCACATAATGTATAAATGTTATGTACTGAGCAATAAAAAACATATACAAACAATTAATGAAAATAATGTGCTGAAAAAAAAAAAATAAAGCTTTGGGGACAGGCTTGTCATCTGCAGGATGACACAGCTTGTAATCAATCAGTGCCAACACCACCACCATGGCCTTTTTCAGATGTTTTCAGGCTGCTATAGGTTCCATTTATCTGGCATGTAACAATCATATGAAGACTTTTCATAAAAAATACCAGCTAATAGAAAAGAAACGCATCTTTTACCTCAGAGTACTACAAAATTAAATTTTGCAACTGAAAGCAAACCAGTTACCATCTGGGCCAGCTCTACCATACAGGGAAAACTGCCAGTGGTCTATGGTGGCAAAATTTGGGAGGTAGAATATTCTTACACCACTTAGAATCTGACTTACAAACACCCCGACTCAACACAATTTTCCAGTTCCCATTAACCCAATTAGTTTATTTGATACTAGCCAACCCGCGGCGTACCATACACCGCATAATCAGGCCGGTTTTTTAATGATATTTAAGCACAGAGAGAAAATTAACATTTGAAAAATCTGTAATGTAAAATATCAGCAAAAAAAGCAACATTGTTACAATGCACGGAACGAACCAACACACAATCATCCGTGCAGCGCTCAGGCGCGGAGGGTGGAACGGGAGGAGAGGAGAAGGACATCCACTCTGCTCCCTCCGTCATGCTAGTCTGTTGATTTCAAATCCAGTATGCACTGCCTGCTCATGTGCCCACCTCCAACTTGTCACTCGAGTCGTTGTCGTCTTTTCACAGTCCAGATGCACCTGTGACTCACGTAGACTTTTCATTGCTCTGTGCGGTTTTGGCAGCCTTTCTATATATAATCAACCAAGACACCAGACCACGGTAATAGTGAGGTGGGAGGGGGGTGTATACAAAGTGCAGGCGCATCTAAGAAGACGCTGGTCTGTCGCGGATGCGAATTGCTGTATGTAGCGTGTAAAACAGTTTGCTATGGTGCATGCGGTCATGCACCGTAACCGAAAACTCGGTTTTTAAAGACTGCTTACTTCATTGTGTATACGACTGTAGGTGAATGAAAAGATGTAACTCTGGAGGGGGCAACATACAATACAGCATTTTACATGCTGCATACAGCGATTCACATTCGCAACAAATTGTTTTACACGTTGTATATAGCGATTCACATCCACGACAAATATGAATCTTCTTAGACGGTGCTGTCGCGTCCACCTACGCTCTCGAAGCATACACATTGCCTGGTCAAGTGCCCGCTCGCAAGAGCAACTAACAGAGACCCGCCCACCAACTGTAAGACCATGGGAAACCCCTCACAAACTGCTCTACATGCCACATACAGCGATTCACATCTGCGACAAACAAACTGTTTTACACACTGCATACAGCGATTCACATCCGCGACAAATATGAATCTCCTTAGATGGTCCTGTCACGTCCACCCTTGCACCTCGAAGCATACACACCGCCTGGTCATGTGCACGGTCGGAAGAGCAACTGACAGAGACCCGGCCACCAAGTCTAAGACCATGGGAAAACCCTCGGAAACTGTTTTACATGCTGCATACAGCGATTCACATCCACGACAAACATGCCTCTTCTTGGATAGTCCTGCCGCGTCCACCCTCGTTCTCGAAGCATACACACCGCCTGGTCATGTGGTGCCTCTGTGTGAACCGGTCAGGCACAGAGAAGGTCAGCTGCTGAGAGAGCGTCTCGACTGTTGCAGGGCCTGCACTGGTGAAGCAGGTGAGACACTAATGAAACAGAGGCACAGGGCTGATTGGTTTTTAAAGACTGCTTCCTTCATTGTGTTTTAACCTCAGTTTTAAAGGACTGTTTTAAGGATCCCATGGGATACCCCCCGCAAACTGTTTTGCACGCTGCATATAGCGATTCACTTCCACGAGAAACATGCCTCTATGAACAGTCAATGTGGCTCAGAGGTGCATATGGACTCTACGACAGACGAACATAAATGACGCCGTTTTTCCTGTGTCGTCGCGTCCGAGTTGTCGTCGTATCCAATGGTCTTAGAGTTGGTGGGCGTGGCTCCTTCCTGCGTGTGCCATGGGCGTCTTACTTGTCGGCGGCTTAGTGAATCCACGCCCCTTCCGGCGTGCTTTCCATGGGTGTCTTACCTTAGTGAATATATATATATATATATATAAACTCTCGGAGGCTCTCTTTACAACATGTTGCTTTACTGCCGTCAGGAGTCGATTTGTAGTTTTTGTTTCATGGACAGCAACATCTCATAAAACAAGGGGGCAGGGAGGTAAAAATCATTGGCTATAACACAGACCATAATAATCCTCAAATTTTCCTAGCACAGGACACACAAATGTGGCAAAACAAAATGAAACAATCAAAATGACAACAGGACTGCAGCTCTTGAATGCTTTGCTAAAGACTGATTCAATTCAAACTATAACCATCTTCCAAATGTGCTTACATTAAAACGTGCGGTAAAACGTATAAATTATCGTTCTCTGTTGCTCACCTCCATCTAGGACAACCTAAAGCAATCCTCCATAGTCTGTCTCTCACTGGAAAAGCTCTCTCAGGTCATGCATTGATTGGACAGTTACACACTCCCATTATTTTCTTTGGCTAGCAAGGATACAATAAATAAGAATCATGGGAAACTGTTTATTAATTATTTGGCAGTTGCTTTTGCCTAAGTCAACCTCGAACATTTAAGATACAATTGTTTTCACTTACTACAATTAAATAATAGAAATATCAGCAGTAAAGATAACCATTATACCGCAATATTATTGAATATTGTGCGTATATTAAGCTCATCTAAGTGAAATGTGTATGTTTATAGAGAGACATTGTTAAGATAACTAAGTTGTCACCGTCATCGTAACCTACCTGTTAGGCTGGCAGTTTAAATAGACAGCTACAGAACATGGCTACAGTTAAGTGATAATTTGATTATGTGATGTCATTTTTGTCCCTTAGAGAAATGTTAAATTCAAAAATAAAATAAACAAAGCCTGCTAATACAGCACAATTCCTACATGTTTTCTAATATTTCAGCCCTCCAATGTGTATTTTTCTGAGGCTGCCTTGTAAATGAGCATTGCTTTAAGAAATCAAACCTTCCCTTCGACTTTCTAAAATTTTTAATTCACTCTTTTGTTTCCAGATCCAACATATTTCGCTCTCTCTAGTCCCGGCTCCTCTCTTGTGTCTCCAGGTCTCTATATACGGGTCTGGCAGTGATCATTCCACTCAAAGCAAAGGGGACGGCTGGTGCCATTAACAGCTGACTCGCTACCCACGTAACTCTGAAGTGGACAAAGTGAGTACAGGTAATGGATATTCAATTATCGGGCATCACAGTAGAGGCCACCTCATTCTCCAGCTGTTCCATCTAAATGGGTTTCTTTCCATATCCAAATGACCGGTTTGTTAACTGCCAGCTCTAAACTATGTGTGTGATGAACCAGCATCCTTTCAAATGTGGGTTCCTGTCTTCATATTTGAACTTTCCTGACCTTGGTTCAATAACACTAGACAACAAAGATTTTGTTTCTTGAATACTTTTGGATGCATCTTAAGGATATTGGTCTGCTGATCATAAAAATCATCTTTTAAAATTTACCTATGACATAACGTTTTGTTGCAACTGCCTAATTTTGTGATTTCCACTCATATAATAAGTACAAGAACAAGAAGTGGAACGTCTGTGGTGATCTAAAAGTAGTGACACAGGTACTGGGAATGCAGCTCAGAGATACTACGGTTTCATTTGTGAATGGGACAGCCAAGTCAAGCGAAGCTAAAGAGTCTCGTTACCTTAAGTAAATAGAACTGGCTGCTCTGTAAACATTTGACTGCAGTGCAGAACAGGGTGACTCATAAACCATTTGGCAACCCAACAAACATTTTATTGCCCCCTCTTCATAGAACACATGGACTGACAAAAAGTAACGTGAAAGCGATAAATAAGGAAGGTGAAGGATTTCAATATCTGAGACAGACATGTCTACAAACAAAATAATGTCAAGGAAGGCATTTTAATGGTGCAAAAATCAGTTATCAATGACAAGTGGTTCAAGGATCTGCTGATGGGGCTGGAAAGAAAGGCATTCAAGGATGCCGCTGCGAAAGGTATTGGCAACTACAGAACCCTAAAGTATGCCCAGCTGGTGGACAACACACTTCAAACATACTGTACAAAACCACGAAATGCAACTTGTCGCTAAACATTTATTTTTTGCATTCACACTTGTACTTCTTCACTAATAGTCTTGGTGCAGTCACCGACTAAGATAGTGAAAAAGTTTTATAGGATACTGTAACAATGAAAAAGCGGGATCTGGCCCAGCAGAATCCATCAGTGCTGGCTGACAATTGTTGAATACTGAAATGAGAAGCATCAGAGGCAGAGTAGAAAACGAAAATCTGCAGCAAAGCATACTTAGCTCGACTCAACTAATACAAAGTTTGCGCATCAGTAAGCATATACAAATGCTAAAATCTAATTTTATGTTTCTCCAAATCTTCTTATATAATAATACACTACCGTGGCTGTCCATTTGTCTGTCCAGGATTTTAAATGATCTGTAGTTTACAAACCGTTGTGTACCAAATTTCAGGTCAACATACTGGCGCAACGAAACAACCAGACACGTATCTTAAGGTTCTCTTGGTACACATATACTACGTGACCTCTACTGTCCGCTTTCCGGGTGATGATTTTTATTACTCTTATTACTCTTTTAATTTAAAATTTTATTTTATTGTAGAATCAACTCTCAGCAGCGTGCAGCAGGACGGCCCTGGGGTGCATATGTACTTGGCGCCGTTCTCATCCCTACCACCTTCGCCGTCACTTCCTCTTCATATCTTAAATCATTCTTGAAGCAGATTGAAGACTTAAGTGCCACTTTAAGTGAAAAAAATAAGAAAAACGTACTAACTAATTGCAACACAAACACTGACTTAATCAGTTTGAATGCGAAAAGATGCCGACGGAAGAAGAGAAGCGGGCCGCTAGGGTGGAGAAAAGAAGAGCTGCTCACGAAGCAGCAAGCGCATCAACATCTGAGCAAACGAATGCTAAACGTACAGAGAAAGAGGATGAAAACTATAAGTGTATTCACTGCATGTCATTATGCAGTACGCCGTTACTGGTTCCTACATAATACAAGTATGGGTGCATGCACTGGTACAGCGCATTGCCACACCCACTACACAATGAAACAACTCGGGATCCCGGTTTGCAACCCTCCAGACAGACATACGGTCCAGTCCCACCCTCCAGAAATGACCCTTATGTGCCTTAGTCAGGTGTTATGTGGGCTACCCCTTGGCCTGGTCTAGCCACTCGGGTCCCCAATAATGAGGATATTACGAGCCAGATCACCCTCGGGGAAACGCGCCACATGGCCGTAGTGCCGTAACTGACGCTCCCTCACAATGCAAGTAATGTGCCTCATTCGGGACTCCATGAGCAACACAAAGTCAAATCAACAGTACCCAAGGATTTTCCGGAGAGACACAGTACAAGAGTCCAGTCTTCGTCTCGGGTCACTGGATAGCGTCCATGTGTACATAATACAGCTAGCCTTAAAATATTTGTCTGTTTGTTTTAGAGCGATCTACCATGACCACCAAAAAATTTCCAGGAAGCAAACAGTTTTTTTTTTTTTTTTAATGTGTTTTCCAATTAATAAACATAGGCATGAAAATTCAGTTACAAGCATTCAAAAATGAAGAATTATGAATGTTTGTCTCCAGAAAAATCAAGATGTAACACCATTTCATCTTTTTTTTTTTTTTAAACAGATCACCGAAATTTCACAAGGACACACAAATTTGGCAAACTCCGTAGCAAACAAACTGTCATTGGGTCTTTGCAGGTCCTATGTGGGCAGCCATTGATGGCCCAATTGGGATTTGCACATGGGGACAACAGATTTGATCAGGAACCTAAAAACAAAATCAATACCTTACTGGTCCATTTTCAATACCCACTTAGCCATGCTGGGGTTGTATCCAGGCAAGCAATGGGCACAGGTGTTCTGGTATTTGTTACACTGTATTAATCCCCAAGGGGAAATTATCTTTGAGCATAACCCTTTGGATGTCAAAGCACAGGGTACAGTGCTCCTGGTTCAATTTTAATGTTAAGGGCCTTGCTCAAGGGCCCAAAAGAGTAGGATCCCTTCTTGCAGTAACAGGATTTGAACCACAGGACCAATAATCCCTGAACAGGCCACCAGCCCATCACAGGTTAAACACACATACAGCACGGGGCTCATTTTGGTGGCACCAGTCAACCTAACCTGGATGTCTTTGGACTGTGGAAGGAAAGCCACACAAACACGAAGAGCACATGCACCCTAATGTGGTTTTAAACTACTTATTCTTCCAAAGTTCCTTTTTATTCATTAGTATCAATCCGCTCCTTTTTTCCACTGAACAAAAAAACACTACCAATAATACAGTATATAAAAAGTGTTGCCATTTTAGGCAACATAAAAACGATACTTTCTGAAGTTGTTCAAATTGTCACTTATGCTGAAACCCACCGACACTAATCAATCTGCAGTGTTACTTAACTCGGCGACAACATTAAAAAGCAGGGAACTACTGGGGTCCTAATGGCATTTGCCCAACGTTACCACACCATCACTGGGCTAAGGAGGAATTTACCGGACTGGTCATGTCCCGGGTTAACTCATTTTGGGCCACTGGTGGAGCTTTGTTAGGAGGTCCCCTTGTGACAGTCCCCACATTGGGCCAGTAGGGGATTTCCAAGCCCAGTATGCCCACTACGTGTACGTTTGCCGGGTCTGTACTGTTGACGAAACAAGAAATGTTAAAATAATGCAAGCAACAGGGCTACTGCCAACTCCAAAAAATAAAATGCTACGTGTTTATACACCATATTAGATTTTTTTAACTGTTTAATCAGTCGATGCCCCTCCGGTTCTTGTGCCCTACTACAGTAAACACAAAACGACAAATAAATAAATGAGCGAAAAGCCAGCTATGGAGTTAAACAACTGCAAGAAAAGTACCGTCGCCGGCATAACGCTTTCGAGACGTAAAGGCGTGTTTGTTTTCTGTTTTGAGTATTGCTTTTTTAAAACTTACTTATTTTTAGGGGCTAACGCTCCAGTTCGAACGAGGCCCCCCATTTCGAAAGGCGGGATTCCGCTACACTCGAGCCGCACCGCTCGTCAGCCCGACTGCCAAAAACGCCGGCGGCGAAGGCGGTCCCGAACCCGATTCCGTTGACGAGTCCGCGGCGCTTGCAGGCCCGTTCTCATGAACTCGCTGTAACCTGGCAACCCAGCAAGGAAGACGACCTGAGCGTCCACCAGGTCGGTCCACACGCGGCTCACTAGAACTGAATGACTTCCAAACTTTTTGCCTTACCGCCCCGAGCTCCAGGGTCCGGTCCCTCATGGTGCGTAGGTGAATGAGCGAGGCAGCAAGTGAGCCAGACCCAGTTAGCAAGGGCGCCAACTCCGAGGATTCGCCGCACAGGCTCAGATGCGGTCAAAGAAGTTATAAATCCAAGGCGTGTAACAGGAGAAGCGTGGCGGTTGTCATTTATTTTTTTCCACTTGTTCCACTCTGTGTTTTTCTTTGCCTCCCTATGAAGTTCAATTTAATGTAAACTTAAAGTAGGAAGTCTGAGGGGAGCATGCTCCGTGAGACAAAGATGGGCGGGCAACACTCCGAGGGGGTGTGGCCATGATAGGCGAAGCTGAGTAGACAGCCTTTCCTCCCCTCCCACCCCAAGGGTATCTCTGGGGAGCCGTGAAGTGGAGAAGTGAGCTACTGAGAGGGCGTGGCCCTTTCGGAAGTGGGCTGGCGGAAAAGAGATAGGAACACGCCCCCACACTTCACGGGCAACGATAAAATGAGCGCTCTATATCGGAAAAAACATTTTCACTTTGTTTATCCGGCTGCTCGCCAAATAAATGGGAGCAATAACCTGGAGTCGCTTTGCTTAGCAGATCCACCAGATTTGGTGGTGCCTAAAACTGCGGTCACGTCCAGAGATTGTTCCTGTTATTCTGTCAATACTAAATTGGATGTAGCACGTTTAATAATCCTTAATGGACATGGAGTGCATTCAGAAAGTGCTTGGACCCCTTCACTTTTTTCATATTTTAGCCTATCGCAGCTTTAGGACGTAATATTTGGAAGGGTCAGTGACAAAAGAGGAAGTGTCCACCCATGAACTTGATGACTAGACACCATCAAGAAAGATACTGGACTGAACAAAGCAGAACTGAAGAAAACAGTGAGAGACTGGAGGACATGGAGATCATAGAACCACAGAGTGACTGAGGGTCTTAGTCGACTAAGCGATGACTTCTTCTTCTTCTTCTTCTTCTTCTTCTTCTTCTTCTTCTTCTTCTTCTTCTTCTTCTTCTTCTTCTTCTTCTTCTTCTTCTTCTTCTTCTTCTATTAGGGGTTGCCACACTGCATTATCTTGTTCCATATGTTGTCCTTTGCATCTTGCTTTGTTACACCCATCATCTTCATGTCCTCTCTCACCACATTCATAAACCTTCTCTTAGGCCTTCCTCTTTTCCTCTTACCTGGCAGCTCTATCCTTAGCATCCTTCTCCCAATACACTCAGCATTTCTCCTCTGCACATGTCCAAACCAACGCAATCTCGCCTCTCTGACTTTGTCTCCCAACCATCCAACCTGAGATGACCCTCTAATGTACGCGTTCCTAATCCTATCCATCCTCTATCTTATTTCTCAGAGTCAGAGAGTCCTGTAGGGGCTTTTTTGTAAACTTCCAGTGAACTTTTAAACTGTATGTCTTTTATTAAAGAGAGGCATCCATCTGGCCACTCTGCCATAAAGTCCAGATTGGAGGAGAGTTGCAGTGATGGTTGTCCTTCTGGAAGTTTCTCCCATCTCCAAACAGATTCTCTGAAGATCAGCCAGAATGACCATCTGGTTCTTGGTCACATCTCTCTTGAAGCCTTCCTCTCCTGATTTTTCAGTTTGGTAAGTCAGTTATCTCTAGGTATAGTTGTGGTTGCTACAATCGTTTTCCACTTAAGAATTATGGGGTTACTGTGCTCCTGGGAACCTTCAATGTTCCCAAAAAATGGTAGCTTTTCCCAGATCTGTCCCTGGACACAATTCTCTTTTTTGGGGCAGTTCCTTCAACCTCATGGCTCGGTTTTCGCTCTGATAACACATTGCACACAGTGAGACCAGAGACCACCTTTGGGCTTGTGAAGGCGGTTTCTGGTAAACATCAGTTTTGATCTTTTTAAGAGAAGAGACTTCATTTGGATGACCCTTCCATACATGGCATAGACAGGTGTGTGCCCTTTCTAATCAGTTCAATTAATTGAATTGACAACAGGTGGGCTCCAAAGAAGGTGTAGAAACATCTCATTGATGACCAATAGAATGGGACTTGTCACTACAAAGGGTCTGAACTCTTATGTCAAAGGGATTTTTCAGGTTTGGTTTGTTTTTTAAATAAATTTGCAACAATTTGTAAACTCCTGTTTATTGCTTTGTTGTTCTGGAGTATGGAGTCTTGCTTTGATGAGGGGAAAAAATGAATTCAAATTTTTTAGCATAAGGCCGTAACATAACAACTTGGGGATAAAGTGAATCGGTCTGAATATTTCCTGAAGGCACCTTATTGTACTTGCGGTGGGCTGGCACCCTCCCTGGGGATGTGTTCCTGCCTTGTGCCCTGTGTTGGCTGGGATTGGCTCCAGCATACCCCGTGGCCCTGTGTTAGGATATAGCAGGTTGGATAATGACTGACTGACTAACCTTACTGTACTTTCACAACAAAGCTGGTTCACATGTGTGTTTTGATACTCTGGAGGTGATCAGCACCTACAGCTTTCCAGGATCTTCAACAAATACTGACTCATCTGATGACAGAGAAGTGCATGGCGTGTGGGTAACATTTTTGCCATTCTGAGGGTCATCCTGGTAGAACACCCTCCCTCAGTGTAAGAAATAAATGATTATTTGTAAGATAATGCCTCAGGCTCTTGCGAGTAATTAGCATCAGCCTTATGTATTTAAGTACTGTAGATGTACCAGGCAAGATGCATTCTATCCCATTTTGAGGCTTCCAGAACCTTTCAGTGGTGGAATAATGCCTCAGACTCTTGGACTGAGGATTTAACACCAACCTTACTCATTTAAGTTGATGTCTCAGAGATTATGAGATTTCAAGAACCTTTCACTGTTGGATCTAAGCTGTTAGTTAGGACCGTAGACCTTTTTTGGTATGAGTTGAGTACTGAAGAAACTGGCAAACAATGATTTTCTGGATCCTATTGTATGTGTCCAGTGCCTGCTGGTCACCAACTGTCCAACAATCCATTTTAGAGCTTGATTAATCAAAGCTGGACTTTCGGGGTTGATAGGATTTTGTTGGTGATAGGTTCCTCTTCTATTGCCCCAAGAGAACAGACTTCCAGACACTTCAGGCTTGTGAAGGTGGTCTCTTGTAAACGTGTAGTTTTGATCTTCCTGTTGACCTTTCCAGAGATGGTGTTTTTATGCAGGGTTCTATGAGGCAGCTGGATACATATGTTATTTTAGAACCTCTTTTATAATTATCTTGATGGTCCTGGGTTAAATTTTAGGGAACGTCCATTTCCTACTATTGTTTCAATGCCCCCACTTGTATGCTATGATGGATTTACTGAGTCAGAATCTTTTGAAATGGTTTTATACCCATGTCCAGAGTGATGCCCATCCACTGTTTTGTCCCTCAGTTCTGCTGATGTCGCCTTAGTTCAAGGCATGTTGGAAGAGGACCTGACCAGCTTTCTGACAATTCTTTGTTGGCTCCTCCCTAACACAGTCACTTACATCTTTAATTCTATTGGTCCACTGATTAATTGTTACTGGCTTACATGACACTGGTTTACCTTTGGAGTCACTTATTCCAGTGCAGTGCGAAAAGGACATATTCTTGCGAAACATTGACATTGGTGAATACGTATTATGGACACTTGGGGGCGCTGTTGCCCGTGAAACCCAAACAGACGGATACTCCAGACACAGGTTTAAAAGCACTAAGAAGATTTTTAATCTTTTTCTTTTCTCTAGTGCCTCCAAAGCGCCACATCTACCAAACACACAATAAATAAATACAATCATTTTCCTCCTCTCTCTCCCAGCAAGCTCTGTCACACTCCCTCCCAACTCCGGCTCGCTTGCTGGGTCTCCACCAGTCCTTTATATAGTCCTTGACCCGGAAATTCTCCTGTCCTTCTGCCCATGTGATTTGTCAGCACTTCTGGGCTATATGGGAAGCAGAAATCCCCGTGTCTCCCTGCAGCATCACCTGGTGGCACCCACGGTACCCAGCAGGGCTGTGAAGCCAAACTCCATATCCCATAGTCCCCTGCGGGAATCTGGGGCACCGCTATGCTGCAGGGAAGTTGCCATCTAGCATTCTGGGTGTTTCTGCCAGGTTGAGCTGTATATTTTATTTCCATTAGAAAGGACAAGGCGGCACAGTGGTGTAGTGGTAGCGCTGCTGCCTCACAGTTAGGAGACCCTGGTTTGCTTCCCGGGTCCTCCCTGCATGGAGTTTTCATGTTCTCCCCGCGTCTGCGTGGGTTCCTCCCACAGTCCAAAGACATGCAGGTTAGGCGGACTGGCGATTCTAAATTGTTCCTAGTGTGTGCTTGGTGTGTGGGTCTGTGTGTGTGTGTGCCCTGCAGTGGGCTGGCACCCTGCCCGGGGTTTGTTTCCTGCCTTGCGCCCTGTGTTGGCTGGAATTGGCTCCAACAGACCCCCGTGACCCTGTAGTTACGATATAGTGGGTTGGATAATGGATGGATGGACAGAAAGGACAAATTCGGAATATGTATGCATTGCATTGTGGGGGTAAAAATGAAAAAATCTTAAATTCCTCAATCAGTTCACAAACTTTCAAGCATGTCTGTGTGTTTGGTAAGAGGGCTGCCTCTTGCAGCCACCATCCTGGGTTCATATCGTGAGCCCGGTCATTTTCTGTATTTAGTTTGCACATTTTCAATATCTGTGTGGGTTTTTTTTCTCCATGTCCTCCCATTTTCCTCTCACATCCCAAAAATGATAAACCCGTGACTTAACATTGATCCCGTGTTAGTGCGTACACAAGTGAGTCCTGTGGCAGACTAACATCTCATTAATGCCCCCAGCTGATCCTGCTGTGACCTTACATTAAATATGACATGCTCACGTTGAAATAAAAAAAAATAGTGAGAAAAGCCATTTGAGAAATACTGAAAACTTGTAAGGCGGCTCAGTTCCTCTTTTCTTTGCTCTTCTGACATACCAGCATGCCTTCTCTGTGTCATTTCTCCAATCTGCAATGCATGGAAAGCCCCACACTGCACGCTTTCTAAAGGTCTTCATACTTAGCAAAAAAATATTTAATTGTCTTAGAGATTTCTTGCTAAATTCACACGTTAGTCACGAGTGGTGCCAAGCTTTGGAATGTATTGCGCCAGGGCTGGATCAGTCAGAAAGCAGAAACACCAGACAATATCTCATTAATGTCAAGAGACGTTTCAAATATCTTTTTCTTAAGGAGGATGTAAAAAGGGTGGCCGATTGTTCAAATAAGCAACATGCAAACTTTTTAATAAAGCTACCACTCTGAGGGACCGGTGCCTGTGTTCTTAAGTTATGGCTGTCTGCTGTCCGCACATAGTGTCTGCATTGTAAGAACAAGAGAACACAATAAGAAGTGTTGGCCAAACCCCATATAATTGATTTCAAAAGTAAAACAAAATGTGATTTAATGCTACATCTTTGGAGACGATGGTCTGGTTTTGACTGATCAGAAGATGGCGGAGCTTCTGGTTACAACGTGCTACCAGCAGGAAGAGGCTGATCCAGGCGGATGGACACCAAACAGGGCATTGGTAGTGGAAAAGGTGTCAATCGTCCGGTCTGCAGAAAAGAGACAGCATTATCGCACAGTGTCAGGTCCTTGAGCTGCAGAGAATTACCATTACCGGAGCCCTTAAATAATCCCATATCCCTACATGACAGTGTATGAAAGGATATTCATGGAAACATAAGAAATTTGAAAAGAGACCATTCATTCCATTCAGATGAGTTATTTATCCAAAATGCTGCTGCAAGAATTATTACAAGAACAAGAAAATACGAAAACATAATTCCAGTTCTTAAATCCTTACACTGGCTCCCAGTTAAGTTTAGGCCAGATTTCGAAATCCTCCTTTTAACATATAAAGCCTTAAATGGCCGCGGTCCGGCTTACTTGTTTGAACTTATCATGACATGATACCTGAGCACACATTAAGATCTCAAGATGCCGGTCTGCTTATGATTCTAAGAATTAATAAAATAACAGTGGGAGGTTGAGCTTTTAGTTACAGGGCCCCCTAAACTGTGGGATGGTCTGCCTGCTACTATAAGAGATGTCCCTTCGGTCTCAGCTTTCAAATCCCGGCTGAAGACTCACGACTTCAGTTTAGTTCACCCTGACTAGAGCTGCTGATTAACTGTGCAGACTGCATCTCTGTTGTTAGTCATTAGCACTAAAATATAAGTAACGTGATAGTTCTAATTTGTCACTAACCCTCACCTGTTGTGTTTCTCTTCTTGGTACTCAAATGTGCCACTTGGTGCCACGGCCCACCTGCCAAGTTGTTTTGCCTGCCAAAGGTAAAGTAATCCCTGATGGAGGATCGCAGGAATCGTCGGGTTGATGGGTCCTTTCATCGGATTGGCTGGCCCAGCACTGTCTCAGCTATGGAATGGCCAAATGGGAGAGGCAGCTTGATGGCTGAGGTCTTCAGGACTCTGAACAAATCCAAATCGTATTATGTGATATCATCTACTGTTAAATTCTGTAATATTTCTACTGCACTATTATACTGTATTGAGGATTATTTGTGGTCTGTTCTGTGTATTGTATTGTATTGTATTGACCCCCTTGTTTTTGACATCCACTGCACACCCAACCTACCTGGAAAGGGGTCTCTCTTTGAAGTGCCTTTCCCAAGGTTTCTTCCAGTTTTATGGCAAATTTTTCCTTGTCTTCTTCAAGAGTCAAGACTGGGGGCTGTCAAGGGGCAGGGTCTGTTAAAGCCCATTGTGGCATTTCTTGTGTAATTTTGGGCTATACAAAAATAAATTGTACTAGCCAACCCGCGGCGTACCATATGCCGCATAATCAGGCCGGTTTTTTAATGATTTTTAAGCACAGGGAGAAAATGAACATTTGAAAAATCGGTAAAGTAATAAATCAGCAAGAAAAGCAACATTGTAACAATGCACGGAACGAACCAACACACAATCGTCCGTGACTGAAAACTGGCAGGCTGCCTTCACGCCTTCTCCTGCCAGACGGAGGGATGGGAGTGTGGAACGGGAGGAGAGAAGGACGTCCATTCAGCTCCCTCCGGCATGCTAGTCTGCTGATTTCTCGTTCAGTATGCACTGCCTGCTCATGTGCCCACCTCCAACTCGTCACTTGAGTCGTTGGCTGCTTTTCTATATATAATCCACCAAGACACCCGACCACGGTAGTAGCGAGGTGGGATGGGGGTGTGTACAAAGCGTAGGGACGAAAACAGTGGGAGTGTATGAGTCGCACTTAGTGGGAATTGGACGGTTTGCAGCCCGAATGAGGTTCAACGGCTTACCCACGCCTAGACACACGCTCAATCTCATGCATAATTATTTATTGAATGCTAAACACTTCTGGAAAGACACGGTTGTCTAAAACGGGTTGGTGTGAGAATACAATAGTAAGTGAATGAAAAGATGGAACTCTGGAGAGAGCAAAATACAACACAATAGTGAACCCACGGCATAACAAACGCCACATAATTATTTATTGATTGTGGAACACTTCTGGAAAGACACAGTTGTCTAAAAAGGGAGGGTTTGAGGATAGAACAGAAAGTGAATGAAAAGATGGAACTCTGGAGAGAGCAACATATAATTGTCCGTGAGTGAAGAAGACGCATGTTTGTCGCGGATGCGAATTGCTGTATGTAGCGTGTAAAACAGTTGGCTATGGTGCACGAGGTCGTGCGTCGTAACTGAAAAGTCGGTTTTTAAAAACTGCTTACTTTATTGTGTTTTGACCTCAGTTGTAAAGGATTGTTTTAAGGATTCCATGGGATACCCCTCGCAAACCATTTCACACGCTGCATATGGCGACTCACCTCCGCGAGAAACATGCCTCTATGAACAGTCAAGGTGGCTCGGAAGTACATGAGGCCTCCACGACAGACGTGGCTCTGCGAGTTGTCGTCATATCCAATGGTCTTGGAGTTGCTGGGCGTGGCTCCTCCCTGCGTGTGCCATAGGTGTCTTACTTGTTGGCAGCTTAGTGAATCCACGCCCCTTCCAGCGTGTTTTCCATGGCCGTCTTGTTTTTCCATGGGTGTCTTGCCTTAGTGAATTATACATATAGATTGTATTGTATTGTATTACCTAATAGCTACTACACACGCAGTGACCAGCTGTCCTTCAACGATCGTGATGCAATGGTCTCTAAAACTTATACACCATCCATAATATCAGACCATAACTGACAGCAGTGTGCAGCACAACTCCTGGTCCAGGCTGTGGTCTTATTGTCTCTGGACTACTAAAACTTTCTGCTGGCAGGAGTATCAACATCACTGCAGAAGATTCAAAATAAAGCAACACGTCTGATGTTCAACTAGCCGAGGTGGGCCCATGTCACTCCCCTTTATCAGATCTGCTCCCTGTAGCAGCGCATATTAAGTTTAAATTCCTGATGCTGGCCCAGTACCCATATTTAGGGAGACACTTGAGAGGTCCTGTGCTCCTTCTCGGCATGTTAGGTCTGATGATGAACCTCTGAGAGACATCAAATACCAAACCAGACACTTTAATAATAATAATAATAATAATAATAATAATACATTTTATTTATATAGCACCTTTCCCATGCAGAAGGTCCTCCTGTCACCCAGTGTGGGGCACAACAAGATGGCCAGAATCAGAGGACCTTAGTGGGCAGACCGGCACATAGTGATGGAGAAGGTCACTGATGTAGTTTGACGCGAGGTTATTTAAGACTTTGTAGGTTATTAGTAGGATTTTATATTCGATTCTGTAAGACACAGGGAGACAGTGAAGATGGAGCAGGATGGGTGTGATGTGCTCACTGCTGCTAGTTTGAGTAAGGACTCTTGCAGCTGAGTTTTGAATAAGCTGGAGCTGTGATATAAGATTAGAAGAGGCACCTGCCAGTAGGGAATTACAATAATCGATGTGGGATGTGATAAAAGCAGGGACAAGTTTCTCAGCATTAGAAAAGGAGAGGAAGGAGCAAACACTGGATATGTTATGGAGGTAAAAGTAAGAAGATTTCTTAATGTGATTTATGTGGACAGAATAAGAAAGGGAGGAATCAAAAATGACACCGAGATTCTTTGCAGTAGAGGAAGGTCTGATGAGATCACCTTCAAGATGGACTGGGAAGGAGCTCATTTTATTAAGTTGCATTTTAGTCCCAATTTAGTTCAGTTTTGTTGCAATTGAATTTTAAAGAATTCTGCTCCATCCAGGTTTTAATTTCACTGAGGCAGGATGTGGGCTGAGAAAGCTCTAATGAAGTTCCACTTTTAACATTGAAGTAGAGTTGATTATCGTCTGCATAAAAATGATAGCCCAGTCCATAGCTACGAATAATATGGCCAAGGGGAAGCATACAAATACAGAAGAGAAGACTTTGAAACGTGTATCTCCATTCCAATTTCTGAATCCATCTATGTGTTCAGGAAGCATTTGAAGACCCTTGTACTGGAGAGTATGTCTAACTGATACTAACTGTTTGTGGAATTGTAACTCGCTGGCACTTTGCTATAAGCTCTTCACTTGTGATTGTCAATTTTGTCCTGTAAAACTTGTTTCTAAACAGACTGATGTTTGATTGATGCTGACCTCTTTTGTAAGTCACTTTGGATAAACCCGTCTGCTAAGTAAATAAATGTAAATGTTGAAATGAATGGCTGGCAAGAAAGGTTATCAGTTAAGATACTAGAGAAACTACGGTATGCAGCCTGCCAGATGGATGGACTTTAACTCTTTACCTTTTTCTGTCAGCAAGAAGAAGCAGATAGCAAACAATAAAACCTAAAACATTGCAAATTAATTCAACACACTGAACCAACAACAACTGCTGCTTAAGATAATGAAATGTGTTTAAGAAATGCATTAGAAGGAAAGAGAGAGATAGAGATAGAGAAGAGCCTTTGTTTTCTCCAGGAGGACTCCATCCATTAAGAAGACCAAACACAGAAGAAGAAGAAGAAGAAGAAGAGGAAGAAGAAGAAGAAGAGGAAGAAGAGGAAGAACAAGAAGAAGAGCAACAACAACAACAAGTATTATGCTGACTGCTGTCTGCTGCCATCCTTTGTTATTTGTGACAACCGTATTGGAAATTATTCTATACATTTAACTGTTCTATATTTTAATTACTGTGGTGGGTTGGTGCCCTGCCTGGGGTTTGTTTCCTGCCTTGTGCCCTGTGTTGGTTGGGATTGGCTCCAGCAGACCCCGTGACCCTGTAGTTAGGATATAGCGGGTTGGGTGATGGATGGATGGATATTTCAATTAGCGAACATTTAATTTCACAGGGTAGTGTTGTTCATTATCAAAAATGAATTAACAATATTACAATTAAGTTTAGAAGACTTTAGGCTCTTCTCCATCATCATTCCTTCCTAAATACACACAGTGCTGTGAGAGACACATGTTTAAAGCAAGAGGGTAAGATGTCTGTGAGGTGAGCCTCTGTCTATAAGTACAAGCACTGCAGACACGCCCTGGTGGAAAACAAGCTGCACATGGAGGGTGACATCTCTGGTAAGTGGGCTGATAGATCTTACTGCGGATATAAACAGGAGGCCAAGGCTGTGACTCATATCAGCTCAAAAATCAGAAGCAGGCACTTAAACTACAAGCTGGTGACAGCCATTCGTATCCCATAGGGGTCCATGAACTCCACTTGTCAGTTTAACCACAACATGACTTTCTCAATGTGGGCAAGGAGAACAAAAGCACAAAGAAATGTTTGAGGACAGCCAGAGGTGTAAAATGTAAATATTGCTCATTTTGGACTTGTGTGAATGTAAAATACAACTTGTCTTTTCACAGAACTCTTTATGATCAGTGTGACTGTTTTTCATGTGCCCTGGAAAATTGTGGGTTTCATTTTGAAATCTGTGAGCTAATTAGGTGGTCCAAAAAATTTTAGGTGTAGATCTGAAATCTGGCAGCAGCTGTCTAAATTTCACTGTTTATTTTAATCCCACGTTTGTCTGTTGTTTCATGTTGTCCTCCTCCTCATCCTCCACTACAGCAGTCAGCCTCGCAAACACTGCAGTGATATGGCAGGCACCCAGCTTGGAGTCCAGTCTATCTATCTATCTATCTATCTATCTATCTATCTATCTATCTATCTATCTATCTATCTATCTATCTATCTATCTATCTATCTATCTATCTATCTATCTATCTATCTATCTATCTATCTGTTTTGAAACATATAAATATGCTTGTGCTCACCTTATGTCCAAGCAGATGCCACACAGCATTAGTATTGGCCTTAAATACCAACCACCAGCACCCTTAAGTGATTAAGACAGGGATATGTAGGTTGATAAGCCTATGGTGTCCTGATAATAGACTATCTGTCCCTCAGACTACAGTTTGTGAGATTGAACAACTGTGTGAGGAGCGCAGGAGCACCACAAGGGACAGGCCTGTCTCTTTTTTTTCCACCTTGCACATGGAAGTCCATAAATATAACACCAGGTCGTGTCAATTTGTAGTTATTCTCAGGTGACTCTGCACTAATGGGGTTTATTTGATAAGGGGAATGAGTATAGGAGTCACAAGTTTAAGAATTGCCTGCAACTTAATGTCAGCAAAACCAAGGAACTGCTTATTGACATTCACCACACAAAAGAGCCTCTACGCCAGCATTTTTAAACGTTTAGATAGATAGATAGATAGATAGATAGATACTTTATGATTGACAGGAGCGCCCGTCGCTCTGCCATAGATGTTAAACTGTCCAGCTTTATTCCTACAATAGAGCCTGCCTTCCTAACAAGTTTGTCCAGGCGTGAGACGTTCCTCATCTTTATGCTGCCTCCCCAGCACACCACCGCGTAGAAGAGGGCACTTACCACAACCCTCTGGTAGAACATCTGCAGCGTTTTATTGCAGATGTTGAAGGACGCCAAATGTATTTGCAACCTGAGTTTTCATAACAGTTTTAATTGCGCCCCCCTAAGGTTTTTTTGAAAGGAGCCCACTAATACCAGTTTGTTCTTTTTTAATTAATGTTATATCATAGATGCATATTTTATTAAACCTACTTAACTTTTATCGACATTTATCTAACTCTATATTTATTGTTCTAGTATCAGAATGTAGTTTAAGTTTGTTTTGGTTTTAATAGATGGATTTTTCATATTTTCGATTCTTGTTTTCTTTTTTTCACATCTTCGCGCCCCCCTTTTAGTTACTTAGCGCCCCCCTAGGGGGGCCCGCCCCACAGTTTGAGAACCACTGCTCTACGCCCAGTCACTATTCAAAGAGTGGATGTGGAGGTGATGCACTTCTCCACTTTGGGGGGTCCACATTGACAGGCTGGACTGGTCTGGTAACAAGGATGAACTATGTAAGAAAGGGCAGAGCAGAGTCTTTTTTCTTATGTGTGTTCCTCATTAAGGGTGGTGGCATCCTTTACTGTACATGTTCTACAACTCTGTGATAGTCAATGTGGTGTGCTGGGCTGCTAAGATCACTTCAAGAGAGACCCACCAAATCAAAAAGCTAACTATAAAGGCAGGTTCAGTTATGGGAAGCCCTCTGGTCCTGCTGGAGGTAGTAGTGCAGAAGTGAATGAAGACAAAAGTAATGGCCATTATGACGGCCACTCTGTGACACATTAACTCTGAGGACTTTCAGACAACAAATTATTCATCACAAGTGTGTCATGAAAGGTGACTGGAGCTCCTTTACAGCACTGGTAATACACCTGTATAGCGCCTCACTGGGACTGGGACTGCCAAGTCAGAATTTTTCTTTTTTTTTAGTCATTCTGGTGTACATTTGTGATGGATTTGTTGTTTCTTATAATGTAGTTTAATTTATTTTTTGAGCTTCTGCAAAAATCCAAATTTCCCCAAAGTGCCATCTATCTCTCTCTGTCTGTCTGTCTGTCTATCCATCTGTCAGCCTCTCTGTCTGTTTATGCTTTTTCTACAGCTACACTTAAATATGCATGTGCTCACCTATGTCCAAGCAGATGCCACACAGCATTAGCACTGGCCTGTCTGCCTGCCAGGGAAACAGCTTGCTTCTCGGCAGGAGCAGGGGGGCATTCACAGGAGATGGCAACGTTTTTATTTTCTTCTCGGAAACACTGTGCTGCTCTGTCAGAGAAAGAAGCATAGTTGTTTCCATGATGATTTAACTGCCGGTCCACAAAGAGAACTGAAAGTCCTTAAGGCCCTACCACCTACCAGAAGCCAACAGTCCAAAGTGCTATGTGTGGACAGCCCACCTCCTTACCTTCCTGGGAAAAGCCTCATGCCCAATAGCCTGATGGGGACTAAATCCCAACTCCAGTGGCGTGTCTCTGGCTCTGTTACTTAGGTCTTGATGAGTTTGAGTTCCGATATCCTCTTAAGCGTATTCAACATTGAAAAGAGAGATTGCAATTCAAATTGTGGTTCATGATGTTGTGTTAAAAGGATCGTGATATGATTTTTTTGGAAAGATCGCCCACTCCTAATTTGACTAATCAAGTTTTCAAATTAATGTACGATTCATTAACCCTTTGGTGTGCTACTTGGAAAGGGGTGGTGAGCTACCGGTAGCTCGCGAGTGACGTGTTGGCGACCCCTAATCTAGAGGAACCCTCAAATACCGTAACTCTGCAATTAATTTTGAATTCTTCTTGTCAGTTGCTATCGTAATGACCTATTTTATGATCAGAAAGATCAGCATCAGAGGGGTAAATAATTACTGAAATGTTAGAGAAGAGTTCAGGTAAATTAGCTCCCAGGGCGTAAAGCTTACTGACGCTGGCGTCCAAATGTTTCTTTTTTTGTTTTTGGCACCAAAGAGTTCCCATCTTCTCCTTTGGATTAATTCATTAAATGTGTCATCCTCAGGGACCTCAACCCCATTCTCCTGTTTTGTTTGCACATTTACAATGGATGCATGGAACGATGATTGATTTACTTTTATAATAACTCATTCACTCATTCATTTGTTCAGGCACTCTTTAAAGTATTATTGTGTTTATAAGAAAAACTGCTGAAGACTTGGAAGTCACATCACTTGTTTTTGTACGACACCTTCTGATTCACCAGTAGGAGAAAACCCCCACATATGACATACGATTCAGCTTGTTGTGATGTCTACTTTTGCAAAGTGTCGATCATTGGGGGGTCTTCCCCCTGATATTTAGTCCTCTAGACCTAAACCCCCCTCATTTCGAGGTCATTTTGAACCATATTTTGGGCAGGAAATGGCCTCCTTATGATAACGAATAACCCAATAGATGCACTTAACAGACGCCAGGGGTTCACCCGCTAATAGGTTATAAGGAGTCAAAGTTACTTCTCTTCACATTACTTGGAAAAAAAAAATTGAAATACATGCACGTGGAGTGTCGTTTATGCTGTTTCGAGGTCTCTAATCACAAATATGATAACATTTATCAGCTGGTGGTCTTAGCCTTCTAGGAGCCACTCAGAGAAGATTAAAAATGATTTTTTTTCCAATAATAAGCATATATATATATATATATATATATATATATATATATATATATATATATATATATTAATAAAAGGCAAAGCCCTCACTGACTGACTGACTGACTGACTCACTCACTCACTCATCACTAATTCTCCAACTTTCCAAGTAGGTAGAAAGATGAAATTTGGCAGGCTTATTCCTTACAGCTTACTTACAAAAGTTAAGCAGGTTTCATTTTGAAATTCTACGCGTAACGGTCACAACGTCCGCCATATTGAACTTTCTTACTTATGGCCCCATCTTCACGAAATTTGGTAGGCGGCTTCCCTGCGCTATCCAAAATCGATGCACGTACTTATTTCGGTGATATGACGCCACTGTCAGCCGCCATATTGAATTTTCCAAACGTCACTAATTCTCCAACTTCCCGTGTAGGTAGAAGGCTGAAATTTGGCAGGCTCGTTCCTTACAGCTTACTTACAAAAGTTAAGCAGGTTTCATTTCAAAATTCTATGCGTAACGGTCATAACGGTCAACAACGTCCGCCATATTGAACTTTCTTATTCATGGCCCCATCTTCACGAAATTTGGTAGGCGGCTTCCCTGCGCTAACCGAAACCAACGTACGTACTTATTTCGATGGTATAACGCCATTGTCAGCCGCCATATTGAACTTTCCAACGTCACTAATTCTCCAACTCCCCGTGTAGGTAGAAAGATGAAATTTGGCAGGCTTATTCCTTACAGGTTACTTACAACAGTTAAAAGCACGTTTCATTTCGAAATTCTACACGTAACGGTCATAACGGTCGATAACAGTCGACAACATCCGCCATGTTAAACTCTCTTATTTATGGCCCCATCTTCACAAAATTTGGTAGGCGGCTTCCCTATGCTAACCGAAACCGATGTACGTACTTATTTCAATGGTATTATGCCACTGTCGGCCGCCATATTGAACTTTCCAACATCACTAATTCTCCAACTTCCCGTGTAGGTAGAAGGCTGACCCCATCTTCACGAAATTTGGCAGGCGGCTTCCCTGCGCTAACCGAGACCAATGTACATACTTATTTCAGTGGTATGATGCCACTGTCGGCCACCATATTGAACCTTTCAACGGTCTTTGTTACTTATGGGCCCAGCTTCAAGAAATTTGGTACACAGGTTCCCAACGCTAACTGAATCCTACTTACATATATACGTCCATAGCCTGCAGCTCGGTCACAGTGTGAGGCGGGGTTGGGTCCCCCTCCCACATTGTTGGCTGCCTGCCTATATAAGGCTGTCCGTCGCTCCGGTCTCTACATTCCCTTCCTTGCTTTGCCACGGGATTCACGTCTCCCTGCTGATAACTACAGCCTTTTTATTTAATCCACGGCTTCTCTGCTGTTTTATTGTTCGTTTATTACGATTATAGTTATTGTGTAGGTATTTTAGACTTACTTTACATTGTCCAGATACCCATTTCCTTTATCATTCCAACCATACCCCCATTAACATGTCTATCGAGGTGATTACCATCGATCAAAGAACTGTCACTTACTGAGTGGTTTCCATGCCCGGAGATACCACCTACCTTTTCCATTCTCTTTGTTACATATTGCACGGCCATATCAGGCTCACTCTTGATATCCGGAGGAACATTGTGTCTTATGCATTGAATGACTGGGACAGGTTCAAGGTGTGGACTGATGACGGTACAGGAGATAATTATTCTACACAGGAGCACTAGAAGAGTGAAATGCTTAAGCCCTTCACCTATGGATCTGCATGTGAGTTGATGGCCGCCGGTGAATTGTTCGGTTGTCGCTTTCAAGTGTACCGAAATGGCCAAATATTTTACACCTTTCGACAACTGCCAATGCCTCTTAAACATCTTAGATTCACAGGTGACGATTTCAGTAGTAGACACTTTTGATGTTTATGAATGTTTAAACTCTCAAAAGCTGGATGTGATTTTATCAATGAAACCGGTTGTGTGCTTACAACGCTTGACAGATGCTGAATGTCACTTCAACACAAGTCCTGCAAATACCGTCGTAATTGAAACAAACCATGAAACTCAAACTGATTATGACAGCAGCAATCCAAGCTGTGAGATTTGAAACAAGATTACTGTTCACATGGCCGACTGTATGTTACATGCTCAAGAGTAAGCTCAGCGCACAGCTTGGTCAGATTACAACCGGAGGGCCGAACTCACAATGTGGTATACAAAGAGATCCTTAACAAATAATTATTGGTATATTTTCACTCAGTTTAAAAAGGTTTAATTTTTCTTCTTAATAAAAATTTTAAGGCAGTACTTCGCTGTGAAGCGTAGGTATTTTGCTAGTATATATATACTGTATATAAAATCCTAAGTCTAAAAGTGCAACGATTTGTGCACCGATTTTATGTAATGTTTTATGACTCCCTTTCAATCGGGCTTATTTATATATACGTACTGTATATATGTTTGGTAACATTCTTTTCAGTATTTATCAAACTTTAATGTGATGTTGTTAGATTTTCAGATTCTTATTCCGTTTTTAAATTATAAACTAAAAAATGTCACGAACTGACATCCTGCGAGACAAGACATTGTGCCAAGAGATTTCACCACCTGTGGGGCCGGAAATAAAAACAAAAGAGTAGGACAGCTGCTGTACAGGCTTTTAAATGTTCAAAGTGCCATGCGAGATGCGGATCACGTGACACAGCAGCAGCAGCAGCAAGCCAGCGGTTGATCGAGACGGGGTAAAAAATAAAAAACTGTATTTGTTTCCTATTTTATCAGGGAGGGGGGTTTCGGAGGAACGACCGCATCTCCTTGGGGTGCCTTCGGCCCCCCTCTTCACAACATGAGCATCAGAGACGCAAAGTTGCTGGTGTGTAGCGCAGGTCGGGGGTTGGCAAACGAAGTGAACAGGGGGGACCCCCTAGTATATATATATATATACACACACACTGAAAAAAGTATAACATTGATGCATTGATGTTGTTTATTGAACGTACATTTTCTCTTTCAAGCAACTTAAGATTAGTCATTTAGTGTTGTAGCTTGAAATATTTGGTTTCAGATCTCAATCAAAGCAAAAAAAAAATGTACCCAAAGTAAGTTATGGTGGAGGGAATAAACATGCAAATCCTATTTCAGTTAACCTAATATTTTAGGTTGTTCGTATGCTGTGTTTGAGGGGCCGTTTGTATTTTCTTCTGGTCAAACTTTCCAGCGTGCTGGCTTTCCAACTGCCAGAAAAGCAGAACACTTTCCCGAGAGGAGTGGACGTGGCTATCCAGGTCTGGTCTTTTTCAGCAGCAGACTTTTATAATGGAGGAGTTCTGGTAAGTAACCCCGTTTCTCAACTGTTTATTTTGAGTAAGAGCTCATAATAAAACATACTTTCGAGAAAGCTGTAGAAACATTTAATAATATTTTGTTGTATATTTAAGATATACATTACAAAATGCTTGTGTATTTGCACTACATTTTTAAATAAATGTAAAAAGTACAGCATTGGAATGTGTTATGTTCATAATATTTCTAATAGCATAATAACAGGTTACGACCAATAAACCATTTTAAATTGTAACAACTTAAAAAATAGATTTACTTCAGTATAAAACAAGTGGATTGCACCCAATCACTCTAAATGATTTGCCTCAACTTAAAAATTGTGGGTTCAATTAGTTAAAATCATTACCTTAATTATTTTAAGTTGAATGGAGGTTGTACTGTTTTCAGTGTGTGTATATATATATATATATATATATATATATATATATATATATATATATATATATATATATATATATATATATATATATATATATGGGGTAAATATAAGTGGGGTCAGTGATTACGAATATGTTGTCATTTTTGATCCTTAGATCTAATGGACCCCAATCAGAGGGTGTAAAATGAAAAATTTCTATTACAATCAAAAATATTTAAAATTTAAACATTTAAATTGAATTAGATATTTCAATATTTCAAATATTCAATTCAACTCTTCTGGTTTATTATAAATGTTTAACTCATGAAATAAATTAGTAAATTTCTTATGAAGCCCCCAATTATGATGGCTTATGCTAATTCAGACATTTCCTATTTCTGTGTGTTTTTGTTGATTTATTTACTCATTACTTCACCGATTCATTTGCTTAATCGCCGTTTTATTTATTTGTTCTTTTTCTTATTTACGCATTCATTAACTGCTTTCTTTGTTTTTCATGCACACATTCATTTGCTCATTCATCCACTTATTTTTTAATTTGTTTGCTCAATCAGACATTCACTAATTTGTTCATTATTCCATTTTGTTGGCTAATTCATTTTTATTTTTTATTAATTCATTCATTTTTTGTCCATGTGCATGTGTTTGCTCATTCATACATTCATTTGTTGCTCATTAGTTTGTGTCTCATTCATTAATTATTTTCTTTCTTTCTTTCTTTTATTCAGTTTTTCATTCTAAACCTGATTATTCCAACAGAAGAAGCTTTACAGGTTTAGTACATTTGTTTCCACGGCTCGACAATTCCAACCCTGCCAGGGTTACACCGTTCAGTCAGTAGTACTTGTGACTTTATATAGCGCCTTTCCATGGTGAGTGTTATGCCAAGGACCCTCATCTGTACAGTATAGACGTTCAGACGTGTCTTCTACTTGAACTCTAGTCTCCTGATCGTGGTGTGACGTGGTATGATCATGAATTATCTAATGCCTTCTGTAGAGCAGCACTAGAGCCGTTTCCATGTTTGTACAATCAGAGTCCCGGCAGGCTAAGCGAGTCGCTCAGACCCCTCGCCGGCGATTGAACCGGCGGCCTTGTGTTTTACAGCCAAATGCTTCAACCACTAGGGGGGCACACTGCGCACTCACACATGAATGTAATGTAACCCTTGAATTCTTACGATGTAATTTAGAGCACGTTTTATTTATTATATCATTTTGTGGCACTAATGCATACACCACTTTTAAATCTGAACTTGAAACAAAATCTCCAAATTTAAATAATAAGGGAAATTGTCGTATTGTAAGCACAGGTGATATATCTAAACGGCTATTTTAACTAAGTGCATAGGCAACTTTCCAAAAGTTCAAAGCCTCACCGCCCAGTCCCTGGCCCGACTTTCTTTTGTCGCCCGCAGACGTGATCGGAACGGTCATTGAGCCCCCGCAGCGTGACACGCCGGCTTGAATCACCGCGCGGTGCGGCTTTTCTGTTCCTCGTCTTCCTAATCCTGAGTCCCTATGAGTCAGCCTGCGCCACTGACCGGATGTTTTTCAGAAGTCCTTTCCATTCTGCCCCTTTACTGAAGCAGCCGAAAATGACAGTCGCCGCCCAAGGCAGGCAGCGGAGCCCCAGAATGAGAATCTGGACCTGCGATCTCTGCGCCGCCGCTGCCACCGCCTCCCTTCCTGTACAGATTAGCACGTCTAACTAGCGGCCCGCTTGGAAAGTGCGAGTCGGCGGCGGCACGACAAGACATGAGGACACACCGGGTGGGGGTTGGGGGGTTTGGCAACAGCGTCGAAGCAGACCCACCCGGTGACATGCAAGCCAATGACGCCTTCACAGGGACGGGGTCGTTCTTTTGTTTAAATTTATAGCGCCTTGCATTGTTATAATTAGGATGAGCTATTAAATAACAGTAACACCTGTTCAGGGGGAGGTGGGTTCAGAATTCGGAGTTTGGGGTGGTGGATCAATAAAATAAAGCCTCAGAACTCGGCTGACTTCAACAGAACTAAATTGCATCTATTAGGAGGACATTGTGGGGGAATATTTTGGAAAGAAGAAAATCAAATAAAACATAAAAGTACTGGGGGGTCCCTTCCCGGGTCCTCGCTGCGTGGAGTTTGCATGTTCTCCCCGTGTGTGCGTTGGTTTCCTCCCACAGTCCAAAGACATGCAGATTAGGTGCATTGGCGATCCTACATTGTCCCTAGTGTGCGCTTGGTGTGTGTGTGTGTGTGTCCTGTGGTGGGCTGGCGCCCTGCCCAGGGTTTGTTCCTGCCTTGCGCACTGTGTTGGCTGGAATTGGCTCCAGCAGACCCCGTGACCCTGTGTTAGGATATAGCGGGTTGGATAATGGATGGATAAAAGTAATGTGAAATGTGAAAAGAAATAAAAAATAACAACATGAAATGTGAGCGTACATAATTAAATGAGTTACAACAACAGCAACATTTATTTATACAGCACATTTTCATACAAATAATGTAGCTCGCAGTGCTTTACATGATGAAGAAAAAAAAAAGAGACAAAGTAAGAATTAAAATCAGAGTTACAAATTACGAAGTACTTGTGTTGTTGATTATTTCTTTATGCATTTATTTAATTACTGTCATGTTCCAGCCAGCCTCCCACAATGGCTGTGGTTCTTATTTCATGTCTATTTGTTCATTTTTGTGACATTTATTTATGTTGATTTTTTTCTGTTGTGAATTATTTGCATTATTCTTGTCTATAAACTGCCTGTGTTAAGTTGTGTTTTGTGGGAGGGCACACAAGAGGCGGCGTCATCTGCCAATCACTGTCAGGCCCCGCCCTCCACCCTATAAATCCATTGCCTCTGCTGCAGCTCCTGGCAGTTTACTTCTATACTTGGGAGTTGTGGTGAGTTTTACTTTTTGACATTTCTGGATTTTTGACTTTCTGTCCTGTGTTATGACCTCACTTTGGATTTGTGATTTTTTTTTGTGGGTGTGTGTGTTTAGGATTACCTTACTGTCTCAGCAAACCATTTATGTCTTTTTTTGATCTACAGAGCTTCACCAGTAAACAGAGCATTTTTGTGGAAATAAAACCAGTTTATCATTTATTAAATACTTTGCTTACCCTTACCATTTTCCTCTCTAAGTGTGTATTTCTGGAAGTGCTTTTTAGGACTTGTGTTTTGGGACTGCTGATATTACCACTGCTTTTACAAGTCCCATACCAAATAGCATATAACATAGACATATGCATTGACTTTGTCATCCCAACAGATAACCCATCATAAATATGTACAGATATAAATCCATTACATTCATCATTCCAACAAATGGCTCATCGCACACATTAAAACTGCTTTAAGAATCTCATACCAAATGACATATGGGACACATTGTCATGATTTAAGCTGAATATTAATGTTTTGTAGCCTTTTCCTTTAAGAAAAGCCATATTGTGTACTGTTGTCAGGGTCACGTCCTGCGTTTTTAAGGGTGTGGTCTCCAGGGTCAGGACCTTGAATTAATCAGCAAACGATATAAAAGGTCAGCCTTTTGCTCTGAACCTTATTCTATCTGTAGTTGAAATCCTTCTTTTCAGTTTCAATTCCCGCATGATTACTTGCTTTTTGACCTATTGCATGTTATCAGGCTCATCGAGCACAGCCACCTGCTGGCACTCGTAAACTGCTGAGGTTAGAACCGTTCTCTTGGTCTTCATCAAAAGTCTATGACTTGATATGTTCTGGAAAGTGAAAACATTTGATTTTCTGGCTGAGTAGGAAAAGAAAAGTGAATTGACAAAGTGACATGGCAGAAAAAAAAAGTGGTGCACCTTCCAGGTGGTCAGAAAAGTTTATCGTAATGTAAGCTAGGTCCTGGTAAGCACATTTATTGGTAATCTCCTAGGACATGCCACACATGTCTTCTGATTTCGTGAAAGTGTAAGTATTGTATTGATTGATCATCGACCATGACAAAGAACTCCGTAATAGGATGAAGGAAAAAGAAGGGTGGTGACATCTGCTGAGTATCAGGCACATCACAGAAGGTGTTTCATGCAATAGAGATATGAACCACATTTCATTGAGGACAGGAGGTCCGTGTGTTTCCTAGTTGATCATGAAAAGGCCAGGTGACACTGCAGGCAGACAGCCTGTCACTGTTTGAGGACTTACGTGGGAATGGGAATCGTCTTTTCATGAATCTTCTATTCATAGTGTTCTCCAGTCCAGGAAGCCACCCTTAGCAGCGTAACCTGGTGCCTGACTATGGCAGCTTTCGCACTGTGATGAGCTGGCGTCTCATCCAAGGCAGGTCCCCACCTTAGATCCAGTTCAGAAAGTGACTGATGGGACTAAAAATAAACCCTCCACGGCCAATCTTCTCTATATAATTTTATATTAAAAAATTCTTTATGTCCATAATTCTGGGGGTACTGACTGCGTTTTTAGCAGTGGCCCAGTGGCATACACCTCTCTTTCTTAAAGCTCCATGTGAAAGAAGAGCCCAGCCATGACAAGTTCAAGAGACCGGATTGCTCCTCAGCTGACCACAGTGCCACGTCGAGCCTCGCCAACAGTGCGTCACCAAGTGGAGGTATTAATGGATGTTGAGGCCATGTCTAGGGCTCCCTAAACAAGATTACATGCGGCTGGGAATTTTGCTGGATGGTAAAAAGAGCTGTTGCCGGTCAGCCTACGACATAAATCTCAGTTTGTGAGAGCTGGAAAGCTTCCCAATTTAGCGCAGTTTGTTATCGTGGCCGGCAGCCCGAGCGGCATAAAAGAGATTTCACCTAAAGTTGCACAGTAGACGGTGGTTAAGAACCGGTGCTGTGTCTCGGTCTAGAATTCCATTAGTCTGGATCCCATAGAATTTAAAAATGGACGCCTCTCCGCAAAAACCCGACTTCACATTTAGAGTGCTAGGAGGAAATGTGCCGTCACCTTAGTCACATTTTGTTCGGTTTGCAGCGATAAGTTACAATCATTGAAATTTGTTTTCAACATTCAATAGCCCAGAAAAACAAAGCGAAAAACCAAATTTTAGATATTTTTGCCACTTCAATAAAAGTTAAAACTTCCCATTGACACAAGTATTCAGACCCTTAACTCAGTACTTAGTTGAAGCCCCCTTGGCAGTGATTATGGCCTGAAGTCTTCTTGGGTCTGATGTGACCAGCTTCACACACCTGGATTTGGGGATTTTCTGCCACTCTTCTCTTTAGAGCGGTCTGATTGGTGCGTCGTGTGGTGGATGCAGCAACGCGCTGTAATCATGCATGCTCCCAACCTCTCCTTCTCTCTTCTCTGTAGATCCTCCCAAGTTCTGTCAGGTTGGATAGAGACCGTCGGTGGACAGATATTTTCAGGTCTCTCCAGAGCTGTCCGATTGGGTTCAAGTCTGGTCACTCGAGGTGGGTCACTTGCCCCAAAGCCATTCCTGTGTCCTCTTTACTTTGTGCTCAGGGTCATCGTCCTGTTGGAAGGCACTATATAAGATAGATAGATAGATAGATAGATAGATAGATAGATAGATAGATAGATAGATAGATAGATAGATAGATAGATAGATAGATAGATCGATATTTTAGTGTAATTGGCAGGAATAGATAGATAGATAGTAAGTATTTAGTATAGTAGGCAGGATTAGACAGATAGATAGATAGATAGATAGATAGATAGATAGATAGATCCATGAGACTGGATTGAAATTCTGGTCTATGTGTTTCATTCTATAGTACCTAAGATCTTCCTTCACAAATCACAAATATATGTGTGTTATATTAATTGGTGATGCCAGATGGGTTTGTAAAGGAATAAATCGTTATTTCTGGGATAGTTAGTAAGATTACAGGCACAGGGGGGATTGTTTCCTCATCTACTGATTCTACCTATTGTATGTTATAATAGCCAATCAGCCGTGCAGAAAGTATCAGGTTAAGGTGATGAGCACCAATCAGGTTTATTTGAGAAAGGTTTTGTCTTCCTGAACATCAGCCTGTTAGGGTTTGGGTTTCTGTATTTATTTTATATCCTTTTTTTTTTCCTATGGATTACTGAGGCCAAACTCTCATCTTTGGATTTTTAAGGTTCCTGAATACGAATTTGACATTTATTTCCAGAAAGTCCAATCACTTAAAGAGTTATAAGATTTTTTTGGACTCTTTTGTCTGCCATTTTGTACTGTATCTTTCATGATGACCGCCAAGTTTGGCTTATGTCGTTGCAACCGCATTGTGCATTGCTGGGGCCTGTCCTCGGAGTTAGCGATGTTCAGGTTTGACATGATGGGTTAAAAAGTGATCCAGGAATTCACTTTGTTATCTCTGTTGTGGACTCGAAATCCTTTTTCAAATTGCTGCTTCCAAAAGTTCTCAGTACTAATGTTGCCTGGGTTTGACTTCTGCTCTGAATATTTGACCCTGATTCTTGTCTGTTGTTCTCGTTTTGACACTCCTCCTTTTGATCCTTTTTGACTCTTTTTTCTGTTTAAGCGTCTGTTCTCTCGATCCTTTCCCAAATCTTGTCAGTTTGCTGACATAACAAAGCCCGGTTATGCAATGAACCAGAGGCAGAGCTACCAAGAGGACTCGATTCCCAGCAGCTAGATAGATAGATATTTTAGCATAGTTGGCAGGATTAGATAGATAGATAGATAGATAGATAGATAGATAGATAGATAGATAGATAGATAGATTTTGCTTTCCCCAGTGGGAAATTGAAACTTTACAGAAGCTCAAAAAAGAAAGAAACGCATGTAAAGAACACGTATTAAAAATCAAAAACTGCATTCTTAGACATGTTGGTTCTTTAAAGTCAATTTGTATGTCTTGAGTATGTAGCTTGGTTCCTCGTAGCTCCATTGTTTGAGTTCCTTGCATATGAAGTTGGTTCTTTGTGGTTTGAAAAACTTCCTAATGTGTAGAAAGAAAAAAAACACCTCTAATGTATGGTGGGCTGCAGGACACAAACAGATTAAGCCCATCTGGATTTAGGCCGTGTTTCTGGACGTATGCAGCGAAAGTCCCTTAAAAATTAGGACCTACTGGTATTTCACAAACCTCTTATTGTCTGTTTATGGTTATTTGTGGATCCTGCTTTGGATCTAAATAAGTGACGATTCATTCTGGGACCTTCACGGTTTTTTTGTTGTCTTTTGGGTTCTCCTATGGTATTGCTCTGAAGAACATCTAGAACATATCTTTTTAAGAGTGGACAACCGGGTAAGAAAATTTGCTGGGTTTAAACTCTGGATTTTTAATGAACAAATAATTAAATGCGCCATGCTTGTCTTTGGAGTCTAAACAGAATCATTGCTTTTTTCTTCTTCTTTTTTTTTTGCTCCTTTTCCACAGCCCCATAGATTAGAACGCTTTCCTTTGTGCCTTTTCATTTTCTGAATTGACAGCTTTAGCCTCTTGCCTGGCTCATCATGTCAAGGTAACTGAAATTTTCTCATTGCAGAAATCCCTTTGGTAATATTTGTGCGCAGAAATCCCCGCTGTGAATGTTTTTGTCAACCTTGTTAGGAATTGTTTTGGATTTCCTGCGGAGAATCTGGCGGATCCTAGTGGAATAATTCCAGCTCCCTGCAGGCTTTTCCTATTGGTTTTCCGGGATATTTGTTACAAGCTGGGAATAGATTGGAAGTGAAGAGATTAACACGCTCAGCTGCTTCTTCAATAAAGTCAAGCCCTTTGCTACAAACCCGCCTCCCCCGCCCCCAGCCAACCTCCACCTCCAGAAGAAGCCCCTCAGGCAGAGGATCTGCGGAGATTCCACTCACATCCTGAAAACCGAGAGGAAAGGTAAAGGGGAATTTAGGGAGAGGTAATTAGAGCAGCGAAGCCCCTCCTTCATGAAATCCCACTAAAAGATGGGAGGTCGGATTGAGGGGAGAAGGCAGAACCAAAAGGCACAGCACCCCCCCCATCTCCACCCCTCCCCCACAGCCTTCCAGCCAGCTGCTCCTTGCGTTCACCTGAGCCGCACACACACACACACACCGCTGACCCTTGACAAGTCCCTCAGCTGCAATGAGTGCCATCCTATTACGAATCGACCCTAAAGCTCACTGACAAATGGAGCCCTAAATCAAAGAGGATCGCTAAAGAACCCTTGAATGGAAATCGCATACAATGCGTGCTTACAGGCGGCAACAGATGTGACAACGAGCCAACATTGACAAAGTGCGCTCAGGCTTGGCTGCCACACATCAGCCGGCAAAATGGGAGATTGGAGACAAGCAGAAAATCCCTTGGGGTGTTTAGTATATGCTATGAAATGAACAATCTGCCACAGTCCGCAACTCCAGCACCACCGGGGGTCAAACAAGAATGGAAGCACTAGATATTCCTGCGGAATATTTAAAGTATTGTGGAATATTATTAGTTCATTATTTTTTTCCCCCACCAAAACCATCTTGTTTGATTGAACACTCACGTTGAAGCGGACAATCCGATGAAGCCCACCACAAGGCAGACACTTGCAGGTGATTGAAGGCAGAACGCGCAAACTCCACAGAGACCGTGAACGGACTCGGATTTGAACACCAGTCTCCTGCAGGCAGGAAGTGAGACAGCAGCATATACACAACTGGGCCGCCATGTCTAAAAAATCTGCGCAAGTGCAACGTCCTTCCAATCACAGAGGGGCCTCTTGCTGAATGGATGGACTCTTGACCAACGTGATCTGTTAATGGGGGCCCCTCTTCCTAACTAGCTAACGAGGCCTTGGTAACTCCTGTTATCTTCTTCAATGGAATTGCTCCACAACATTAAAATAAAATAAAATCCCCTTCTTGTACTATAGATACCCCAGATGTTAAAGCAGTGTGGACTAAAGTCGCTTCTGGGGTCCTTCCAGGATTAGAGGCCCTGAAGCTTAAGCTTCATTAGTTTCATAGCAGACCTGTCGATGCTCTTACCATTCCAGTTATTACGAGGGTGCTTAACCCTATTCGGACCCATCCCTCTGTCTATCCATCCAACCACTTCCATCCCACCCACCCATCCATCCATCCATCCATCTCCATCCATCCATCCATCCAATTACACCCACCCACCCATCCATCCAGTCCACCCATCCATCCATCCATCCATCCACCCGTCCATCCATCTGCCCATCCATCCATTTTCTAAACCCACTTATCCAGAGTAGGGGTAAAGGGAAACTAGAGCATCATTGGCAATTCTGAGGCAATTCTTCAACAATTTAGGATTATCCAATCCTCCATAGCTGCATGGCTTTGGACCTACAGTATCACTGCTCTCACATCTGACAACTTCACCGAACAAAATGGAGGCTCTTGTCACACACGTGCGAGTAGGAGGCAGTCAACGAGCCCGGAGGTGAGTGAAATATCTCGAGACGAAGGGTTAAGCTGCGGTACTAACGCCCCTCTCTCTGTTTCTTCAGACAAAATGAAGGGAACTGACGCACTTATCTTACTTCTGAGTTCCAAGATGGCCGTCCGAACGTCAACTCTGGCATTTCTTGATGACGTCTCTTCCGACCCCGACCAATGACGACACTTCCGGTCGCACGAAGATGACGTCACATCCACCGCTACACCACTTCCGGTCCCTTTCAATGACGTTGCTTCCGTCTGCCCGTTTCAATGTCATTTCCTGCCAACTCTTTTCTGTCCACCATTTTTGCATTTGTATAAAAACCCTCCCTCGGTAAACAGTCGATGTCATGTACTGAACAAGAATTTTGATCCTTAATTTGGCTATTTCGTTTTTCTTTGTCCACTGGACATTATACGGGGATGGTCCCCAACTCTTTCCCGTTGTGGAAGTGTCTTTTGTGTATCACACTCTTAACAGACCACTCTTTATTAAATCTTCGTAGACAAACAGCAATGAGAAGCAGTGCTCATCGGTACGCGGTACTATCAACTGCCTTTAAATTCTGCCGAGAGTACCAGCAAAGTTTCTTAGTGCATATGCTCTACCCTCAGCCAGTGCCAGTGCTGTTATCCCTGTGCCGTAGGCCAAGCTTAGTAGTGTGCCAACAGACTGTTTAGAAGCTGTATCCAGCAGGGGGAGCTCGCTCCCCGGGAATGAGTTCTTTTTCTGATTGCGGCGTGTTACTCAACCTGAATCTATATCGATACCGCTCCCTGTGATACGGCGGTAAGAAATCACGTACGAGGAATAACTTAACTTTGTTTAATGTCAGCTTACACGGCAGATAATACAAAGACAAATGAAGCTAACGAATGGATGGAAGACATTGAAATCTATTCCTGAAAATGCTTTCCGCATCTGCAATGACGTGACCGTCAGACTCCACTCCTCGGGGCCCCGACTCCTACCCGGGTATTGTCTTGTCACTGGCTTCATTCGTCTTTGTGTGGTGTGTACATGTTTATTGCATGTTCACTGTATATACTTGCGTTTGCTTAAAAATAAGTTAGTATGTTAATGAACTATGTACTGTTTGTACATTAAAATGTGGCGTGTGCGCTGGTGTGTATGCTGTATCTACAGTAAGAGTAAAGCATGCTTATGTACGTCTTTTTATTAGACAAGAACATATTTGCGTACACAATGTTCACAATATGCATTTCATTTCTACTTGAGGTGTGTGGAGTGTGAACATTCGATGTGTGGTGTGTACTTGTATGTTTGTGTGAGGTGATCCTACATGACAACATACAGTATGATAATATGTGCATGGCTAATCCATATATGTGTTTGTCGTCATTTAACTCAGTTGGAATCCCCATTAATTTTATTGAATCAGCCCGCAATCTCGGAGTTATCTTTAACTCTAGCATGTCATTTAAAGCTCATATTACAAAGTTGTCCAAATCAGGTTTCTTCCATCTTAAAAATGTTGGGAAATTAAGGAGCTTTCCAAATAAACAGGATTCTGAGAAATGAATTTATGCATTTATTTCTAGTAGGATTGACTACTGCAATGCGGTGTTCACTGGATGTTCAAACTGTTCTTTATACAGCCTCCAGTTAATCCAAAATGTGGCTGCAAGAATTACTACAAGAACAAGAAAATACGAACACATAACTCTAGTTCTTAAATCCTTACACTGGCTCCCGGTTAAGTTTAAGGGCAGATTTCAAAATCCTCCTTTTAACATATAAAGCAGTGGTTCTCAACCTGTGGGGCGGGCCCCCCTAGGGGGGCGCAAAATAACAAAAAGGAGGGCGTGAAGATGTGAAAAGAAGAAAATAAGAATCAAAAATATGAAAAAAATATCTGTTGAAAGCAAAACAACTTAACTTAAACTACATTCTGATGCTAGAACAATAAATACAGAGTTAGATAAATGTCGCTAAAAGTTAAGTAGGTATAATAAAATATACATCTACATTTCAAAAAAATGTTAGGGGGGGCGCGATTAAAACTGTTATGAAAACTCGGGTCGCAAATACTTAAAGGTTGAGGATCGCTGATATAAAGCATTAAATGGCCAAAGTCCGGCTTTCTTGTCTGAACTTATCATTACTTACAAACCAGAGCGCACATTAAGATCTCAAGATGCCGGTCTGCTTAGGATTCCAAGGATTAATAAAATAACAGTGGGAGGTCGAGCTTTTAGTTACAGGGCCCCTAAACTGTGGGATGGTCTGCCTGCTACTATAAGAGATGCCCCTTCGGTCTCAGCTGTTAAATCCTGGCTGAAGACTCACTACTTCAGTTTAGCACACCCTGACTAGAGCTGCTGCTTAACTGTAGAGAGTTATTAGCACTAAAACATAAGTCATGTGATAGTTAGAATTTGTTATTAACCCTCACTTGTTCTGTTTCTCTTCTCTGTACTCAAATATGGCACTTAATACTACGGCCCACCTGCCAAGTTGTTCTGCCTGCCAAAGGTAAAGTCATCCCTGATGGAGGATTACAGGAATTGTGGGGTAGAGGAGTCCTTTCATCGGATTGGCTGGACGAGCGCTGATTCAACTGTGGAATGGCCAAATGGGGGAGGCAGCTTGATGGCTGAGGTCTCCAGGACTCTGAACAAATCCAAATCCTACTATTTGATATCATCTACTGTTAAATTCTGCTCTGTACTTGTAATATTTTTATTTTGATACTGTATTGAGAATTTGTTCTGTTCTGTGTATTGTATTGTATTGACTCCTTTCTTTTTGACACCCACTGCACACCCAACCTACCTGGAAAGGGGTCTGTTTTTGAACTGCCTTTCCCAAAGATTTTTTTGGGAGTTTTTCCTTGTCTTCTTAGAGAGTCGAGGCTGGGGGGCTGTCAAGAGCCAGGGCCTGTTAAAGCCCATTGCGCCACTATAATATTTATACATATTAAACAATTTATTATATATATTATAATAAATTGTATTGTTTTGTATTGTATGTCTTGTAAGTTTGTGTAAATGTGTTTGTGTACCAATCCTTATGGTTCGTTGTGTGGCTCTGAAATAACCGCATGCTCTCCACCTACCTACCTACAGTACCTACATGTCTTTGTTTATAGCATGAACATGTCTCAGTAAGTGGTGTGTATATATATATGGGCGCAGTGTTAGCGCTGCTGCCTCACAATTAGGAGACCCGCATTCGCTTCCCAGGTCCTCCCTGCATGGAGTTTGCATGTTCTCCCCGTGTCTGCGTGGGTTTCCTCCGGGTGTTCCGGTTTCCTCCCACAGTCCAAACACATGCAGGTGAGGTGGATTGGCGATTCTAAATTGGCCCTAGGGTGTGTGGGTGTGTTTGTGTGTGTCCTGCGGTGGGTTGGCACCCTGCCCGGGATTGGTTCCTGCCCTGTGTTGGCTGGGATTGGCTCCAGTAGACCCCTGTGACCTTGTGTTCGGATTCAGCGGGTTGGAAAATGGATGGATATATATATATATATATATATATATATATATATATATATATATATATATATATATATATATATATATATATATATATATATATGTGCACACCTGTGCATGGGAGGTTTGTGGGTAGGTGTGCATGTGTAGGTTGACATTACAATTGGCTCTAAATAATAGTGCATGGGTTTTTTTTTTTTATGCAGAAAGTGTAATAATATAAAAGATGAGTATGGATGAGCAGCTGAGTGGCTGAAACTAAATAAAGCCCTTTTGCTTTGTAAGCATCCACAGACATTTCAGGTCCAAGCCTGAGAAGTTACATATTTTGCTGCAGTAAGAGTTCCGCCTTAACTTTTCTGCGTCCCCTCAATTGCCGCTGGCATTTTAGAAGGCTCGAACTACAATCCCCATGATACAGTTCGCGAGCGGAACGCCTCACCTCCAAGTGGGCGGGGTATGACAGGAGGGGGAGTGCGAGTATGTCAGCCTCCGCTGCGCAGGCGCACTGCGATCTCTGCGCCTCTGCAGCATCAGTACCAGCCGAGAAATCACCTTCATTGGGAGCACGGCCAGAGCAGAGCATCGCCCCCTTTCTGAACCCCGACCAGAGATCCGGAGAGAAAGCCTGCGCCGCTAGCCTCCCTTGCCAGTGCCGCGACCATGAAGGACCGAACTCAGGAGCTGAGAAGTGTAAGGAACCGCGTAAAGCGTCCCCGCCGGAGAGCAAACGCTACGATAACGTTGCATCTTTTTGCCGTATTCATTAATGCATGTATAATTTATTTGGTTAAAAAGGAGGGGGGAGGAGAGGAGAAGAGGCGGAATCGGATTGATGAGGTGGAAAGGAAGAGTGTTCGCCGAAATAACAGAAAGTGGGGAGTCGAAAACGTGAGACTGAAGGAGAGAAAAGGGCCATTTTGGATTCACGTTGGCATCTCAGTGCATTTATGTGTACCGCAGCTCGGGTGTCCATCGGGAATGGCAGGGCGGGCGGGTAAAAAAAAATGAATGGCTGGGTTTGCGTGGGGTAGACGGAAAAAGAAAAGAAGGAGCGAAAGGTAGACAGACGAGCCCGAGCCAGGTAAAGGCAGAATGTGTGCAAAGAGCAGACGTCATTTCTTCCTTTCTCTCCCACGGAAATGACAGGCGTCTACAGCTCTATGTGAATGAATTAATTTATGGATGTGCTGCTGGTGCTTACTAGTGCGGTGTCTGTACGCTGTGGCTGCAGTGCCGACCATCTTAACTTCAAATTTAGCATTTCCCAGACGAACCCCCTCCCCATACCATCATTCTGACGAGGCTCCGTTATAAGCCTCGAGGCGTGCTGATGGAGGGGCGCATAGGATGTGGGAGGGGATGGGGGTTAAAAGAGTGTAGTATTTCCAAGGTGTTGGTGGTGGTCCGTTGGCGGGGTGAGGGGTGGAGGGGGTATATGTAAAGAAGAAATGAATATTGTAAAATTAAAGCTTAACCAGGCCAATTCAGGCAGTATTGTTGTAATCATAATTGAGATGATCCTTTGTTCCCCGTAATGAAGAAGTGAGCGTGCCATGTCTTGATTTATGAGTCGTGTGGGATGAGCTCCTGAAAGGAATACGGAAACGGGGACTGCTCATCTCTCTCCATAACTGCACACTACGAAAAATAAGTAAATAATAAAAATGGTAGAATCTCTCCCTGGTATTCGTTTTGCAGGCAGACGCACGCAGATGAGGAAAACACGAGTCCGTGTCTCGGTCTGACTTCGCGTGTGCGTGTTTTTTATAAGAAATGTGCCAATTGTGTGAACCGCACCTGGAGATGGACATCGAATCCAAGGGTTCAGTTCAGAGACGGCTGCACCTCGCAATTTAACAGGCGCCTCCCGAGCGTCGCAGGTCGAAATCCACCGCGTGTTTCCTCAAGCTTTTCATCCCTTTGAGAGAGAGAGAGAGAGAGAGAGAGATGGAGCGCCGTCAATGGCGCTGGAGCGGCATCACTGCGGATGCGTCTGCGAGCACAAGACCGGCGCTCCATCTCTCTCTCTCTCTCTCTCTCTCTCTCTCTCTCTCTCTCTCTCTCTCTCTCTCTCTCTCTCTCTTTATCTCTCTGTCGCTTGCTCGATTTTACAGTCACACACGCTGGCTTTCTCCTTTTTTTACTCATCCCCATTTTTTGAAGCCCTCTAGGGCTGATCTCAAAGTGGCATGGAAATGAACACGCCGGAAGGGCTTTTGTATTCAGAACTAGGGAGACGTGGATTTTATTTAACATGCCTTACACACAGATTTCCATATCTATCTATCTATCTATCTATCTATCTATCTATCTATCTATCTATCTATCTATCTATTCTATCTATCTATCTATCTATCTATCTATCTCTCCGTCCACCTGTCTGTCTGTCTGTCTGTCTGTCGACATTATTCACCGTGCAAGTCTTTTTCATTTTTTCACGTTCAGTCCAGAGTTCCAGCCGGTTGGCTCTCGGACACACGCATGTGTGTAGGGGGCGGGGGTATCTTGTGACAGTCAACTGCATTTCTGCACATGTGTGCATTGCAGCAGAGAATGAATTTCATTTTTAGGCTCATTGATTGGGTGCGGAGGTCACTTGCTGGAGAGCAAGGATGACAGCTTGGGGCCCAAGTACGTGGGTTTTCATGCACGAGCCCCCTCGTCGTCTTTCTAATAGTCCACACCTCACCCCCGTTGAATATGCAAAGCATGCAGATGTCCATCCTTCCACCCATTTTCTTTCTTTCTTTCTTTCTTTCTTTCTTTCTTTCTTTCTTTCTCACACACGACCTCACACATGACGTTCCCTCCACCCCCCCCACCCCCACCTTACTCAAAACAGTTCTTTTTCAGCACGATTCTAGTTTAATCTTCCAAAAGGTGAACTCGTTGGAGTTACGCTGCGAGCAAATCTCTGACGGTGGGTTGATGAATCCATCTTACAGTAATTGTAACCCGTTTGTTAACGGCGCTATATAAACGAAAGGTTTATTTATTGGTTATTCACCTGGATTAAATCCCAGATCGACTGTGTAAAATTATTTTGATTTCCACATACAACGACACTGTGCTCGTTTCGTATATAAAATATGCATTTATTTACTGGTTATTAACTTGGATTGGTTTATATATATATATATATATATATATATATATATATATATATATATATATATATATATATATATATAGTTCTTATAACGATACTGTGTCAGTTTCATCGTTCAATTGTATATGTAGTGCTCGTGAAGTGTTGTTAATGGCGCTATATCAAATAAAAGTGTATTTATTGGTTATTCACTTGGATTCATCTTCCTGATTGATTTCTACAAATATTTTTGCTCTTACATATAACATTACTGTCCCAATTTCATCACACAATTATATTTGCTCCTGATATGGTGTATGGCGCTATATAATACACGTTTTTCGTTATTCATTTGGACCAAAATTTTGATTGATTTAAAATAATAATAATAATAATAATAATAATAATAATAATAATAATAATAATAACTATTTTACTTCTTTCATATAACAATGCTTTGGCGATTTCATATTGCATTTGATAGTGACGTGGTGTTATTGCCGCTATACAAAATAAAAGTTTATTTATTCGTTATTCACCTGGAATCAAATTCCTGATTTTATTATTATTATTATTATTATTATTATTATTATTATTATTATTATTATTATTATTATTATTATTTTAACTCATATATAATGGTGCTGATTTCATCATTCTATTGGTGATCGTGACATTATTACGTATTATTTGTCAGACGCCTTTATCCAATGCGACTTATAACATTTAGACATACAATTGGCTTCATTTTTCTTTCCCAATTGAGTCACAGGCAGGTAAAGTGACTTGCTCATGAGGTCACAAAGTGCTAGTAATGAGTCCTCGTGATTTGAAGTCCAAATTCTTAACCAAACTGCCTGCCTATGATGCTAATGGTGCTTTTTAACATGACTAATAACTTCTCATATGACGATTCTGTGCCTTTTTCATCTATTGTATTTCATCGTGACATTCGGTTGACGGTGCCATATAACATAAAGCTTTATTCGTTATTCACCTGGACTCAAATATCTGTTCGATTTTTAAATATTATTTTCGTTCTTATGTGTGAGACACAGGGAGCGCAGTTTTGCTGCCTCCCAATAAAGAAACGCGGGTCGTATCCGGGTGCTCCCTGCATGGCGTTTGCGTGTTCTCCGCGTATCCCCGTGGATTTCCACTGCGTGCTCTGACTCCAAGTCCAAAGACATGCAGTTTTTGATAAAGTCGCCCCTTTTGTGTTTGACTGGCGCCCCGTCCAGGGATTGTTCCTGCCTCGATGTTTGCTGGGATAAAGTCTCACTCAACCCTTCCTGGCTAAACTGATTATGAAAATGCTTGAATAAATGAATGCAATGACACTGGACAAAGTTTACGATTCTGTGGTATTTATAATGAGGAAAGCTTCAAGTTGAGCAACTGGTGGCCTACAGAATGATTTTGCGCGACTCCCTTTAAATGTTTTCCACTGCAATCCCGCTCTAAGAACAGGGCACCGGAAAGACACTCTTGCAGCTCTCCATGTGTGCGTCAGGCTATATAAAACGTAACCTCCTCAATGTTGTGGAGCTCTGGATGTCTGCAGCTGGGGTCTATTGGAACTTGCAGCGAGTGATCAGCAGCGATTTGTGCGCGCACTCATGTAGCGCTGCAAACGGCGAGCGGGAACATCGCACTCTCAAGCAGCTTGTAAATCGATCGAGAAAGAACATACGGTTATGTAAATAACTAGATAAATAAACCGAGCTACCTGACAATGTATTTTTAATATGATAAACGTGTTTGAAACACGCGGTAATTGATTTAGTATCGCAGTGGATCTTTAATAACCCGTATTGTATTTTTTTCTTCAGTCACTTATCGACGGTGAAATCGACGTACGAGTGGTAGCCCAAGGCTTAGAAAACGAATTAAACTGTGTGCCTTAAAATAGCAAAAATAATTTAAGAAATAGACCAATAGTCGAGTCTGCTTACATGTAGACGGGGAAATAAAATCAGTCTTTATATTTAAGACATTTCTTACTGTATTGATATTGTAGGGATAGATAGATAGATAGATAGATAGATAGATAGATAGATAGATAGATAGATAGATAGATAGATAGATAGATAGATAGATAGATAGATAGACACATTTCAGCGTAGTTGGCAGGATTATATAATAGATAGATTGATGGATTAACCAGTTGATAGAATTTAAAGGAAAGAAGTAAAATATTCTATAATTTTGCAGGTAATTATAGTGATCCGTACCTAAGAGTATTCGTAGTTCTATCATTGTCGATAAGATTAACTAAAGTCAATATAAGTATTATGTATTTACTGATTATTAAAGTGTGCGTTTCATTTCACTTTTATTTGAAATTTATTAATGTCGTCACCTGCGGTTTACTGACGCCCTGCCCGGGATTTGTTTCCTGCTTTGTGCCCTGTGTTGGCTGGGATTGGCTCCAGCAGATCCCCGCGACCCTGTAGTTAAAATATAGCGGGTTGGATAATGACTGACTGACTGACTAATGTCGTCACTTTACTGCATCTGCATACCCAGTTCTCAGCGTAATCGGTACATGACCCCCATAGCCCTCCTGCCCCCACTTAATTCCCCGTGTTCCAGTAACTTGCTTCTCTAGAGTGGTATGAGTAAGTGTGGTTGTTTGTGCCAAGATGCCTATTGATGGGATGGGATCCCGGCCAGCGATGTTGCCAGTGCTAACGTGCTTCCCGTGAAAAAAGTGGATAAAGCGGATTGGGAAAGTAATATTTAAAGGAAGCGGAGGCGTTTTATAATGATCGGTCTTCTGTTTTAACTGCTGACTTGCATATTAACTCTGCAATGTAAATGGCATCCCGATTTGTTGTTTTCTCGGTTGTTTAATCGCGTCCTCGCAAATGATGAAGGCGTTGATGTTTTGATTTCCATTAAGTCAGAAATGGTAATGATTTTATGACTGGATCTTTCTTTCTTTCTTTCTTTCTTTCTTTCTTTCTTTCTTTCTTAGTACGCGCGCGCGTGTGCGCGCTTTTTGCATTTGCGCTTCAGCTAGTGGCGTGACTGTGCATCAGACCTCACTGAATGCCTACGTAAGCGACCGAAGAAGAAGCTCAATCCACTCTGCCGTTTTTTTCTCCTCCCTGTAAGCTTCACTCGCGCGTAATCGATAGAAAGAGAGAGAGACAGGAGGAGGTTTTAGCTGGCTTGCAGATATACAAGACGTTAATAATTTATTTCTCGCTGTTTTTAATGGATGCAGCAGACAGACGGGGTCCGCTAGGACAGTGGGGGATCTGTCCCGGTGGGTGATAAAGGGCCTTTGCTCAGCCTTTTTTAGACTTCGAAGTGAAGGAGTGGATGGGATGCATTGCGGTGTCGTTGTGTCAATGACCAGCACAGATTCTTCTCGACTTCATTTGAGACTAATATATATATATATATATTTTTTCTTTTTACATTTTTTTTATCACAGTTTGAAATACATTGCCTGAATTGTTTTATTGGTACACAGATAGATCACCAATATCACATTAACTCTTATGGTGTGCATACTAACCATTAAACGAAAATGTATATATGGAGAGTGTCAACCCATATGAACACTTAAAGTGTTCATTCAACTCTGGCGATTTTCCGGTGAGAAAGAAAGACCTTACAGTTACCAGCCTTTTGTTTCAAGTCAAATTTTTGGGTCAGCAATTTATTCGAGGAAATGTGCGTTAAGTAATGGATCTCACATATAAGTTGCATAACCTGCTGTTTCTGTCAAAGAATATGCAGCACTACTGAGCAAATCGAATTAAGGTGGCTCGTTGAATGAATCGCATTACTATCTCTGATTACATCACAGCCAAATGTTCTCAGGAACTTCACACCCAGCGACACTGGCCACTTACTCTCTCTTTGCATCTATCCATTCATTTTCTAAAATGGCTTACTATGGTCATGTGCCTTTCATATCTATCTATCTATCTATCTATCTATCTATCTATCTATCTATCTATCTATCTATCTATCTATCTATCTAGTCCTTCCATGAGAACCCTAAATACAAAGAGGACTGTTTCATTTATGTTACGTAGAATGCCCAGAAGGGGCTGGGTGGTCTCGTGGTCTGGAACCCCTGCAGATTTTTTTTTTTTTCTCCAGCCATCTGGAGTTTTGTTTTGTTTTTTCTGTCCTCTCTGGCCATCTGACCTTACTCTTATTCTATGTTAATTAGATACATTATTTGTATGAAATGTGCTATAGAAATAAATGTTGTTGCTGTTGTTGTATAATATAGTGCCTTTCACATCTATCTATATATCTAATCCTACCAGCTACACTAAAATGTGTCTATCTATCTATCTATCTATCTATCTATCTATCTATCTATCTATCTATCTATCTATCTATCTATCTATCTATCTATCTATCTATCTATCTATCTATCTAATCCTGCCAACTACGCTGAAATGTGTCTATCTATCTATCTATCTATCTATCTATCTATCTATCTATCTATCTATCTATCTATCTATCTATCTATCTATCTATCTATTGTGACAGATATGGGGTGCTCTTGCTCCCTTAAACCCTTATCCACAACTCCAAACTCCAGGTAAAAGTCCAAACTTTGACTTTATTAAATCTCCACAGTGCACAAAGCCCCCTCTCCTCCACTATACTCATAAATACCCAAATACAATAACAATAAACAATCCTCCATTCCCAGACTTATTGCCACCCTTCCACCCAGCTCAGCTCGCCGTCTGGGAGCTCCCATAGTCCTTTTATATATCCTGACCCGGAAGCGTTCCAATCTCCAGTCCATGTGACTCTCATTCACTTCCGGGTCAGGTACAAGTCCTTTCTTTTCACCCTGGAAGCCCGTCGCTCTTCCTTTGATGAACTTCCGGGTTAAAGGGTACAAATAGGTCTTCGGTCCTCCCTGCAGCTCCCTCTTGTGGCCCCTGTGGTATCCAGCAGGGTCTTGTATAAAAACTGCATGTCCCATGAGTCCCTGCTGGTCTTTGGGGCACCTCCATACTGCAGGGAGGGCTCCATCTGGCAGCCTGGGGGTATTGGCCGGGATGACAAGCCGGTAACATCTCACACTATCTATCTGTGTAATATAGTGTCTTTTTAATCTTCTCCTTCTTTGTGTTTTGTGTTCATTCTACCATATTATCATATTATCTTTCTTCCTTTCTTATATATTTACTGTATATATGTATGTGTGTGTCTGTATGTATGTACAGTATATCATTTGATTATTGGACACCCAGGCCCTTGAAGATATGAGGCATTAGTAACATTATCAGCATTTGCATTATAGACACATACAATAAGCTACCGAGTTGTGTGGTGGACATTAGGACCCCAGGGACCTTCAATACTCAGCTTGATGTTTTTCTGGTGGAGTTAAATGGATAGATTTGGCAAGCATTGTTGGGCAGAATGGCCGTTTCTCATCAAACGCGTATCTCAAGTGTTAATGTCATGAACAGACACCCCACTGAGGACTAGCTCTGGCTTTATACTGTTGTGTGATGAGTTGGACTCCAAATTATCTCCATGGCAGACAACATGGAAATACACAACCTTTGTGTGTGTGTGTGTGTGTGTGTGTTAGGGGGGACACAGGCGGATACTGTGAGGATGGGCATCCAGTCAAAAGAATATCTTGTGGTGCAACTGGGTGAACCCAGAAACTGGCGGTTACACCTGCAGAAAGGATGCCAGACAGTGTGGGATGCAAAAGGAAAAGAGTAAACATTTTCTTCTCAGACAAAACATTCATCAAGAAGCAGATGGAAGGCTTGAGAACATTTTGCCTGTGGAGCCTTCTTCAGACCAGCGTGTGTGGGTGCTACGGCAAGGGGTTGACAGTTTCTTTGGCGCCTTAACGTGTCTGCTGGATTTGCAGCATGCGTGTTATCCATCTAGCAAGTCTGTGATCCTGTTGACTTTGAAGGGTGGATTGGCTCTGTTTAAAGTCATTAACTGATTGTGGGTGTTTGAGGGGGGACTCCACTGGCCTGCCTCACCTTGGTTGCCTTGTCTGATTTTATACATTGGCACACACCAATTCTTCCAAGTAATCTCATATCAGTCCGTTTCTCGTTTTGAATGTCCCTAAAATCCTGGGTCTGAATTGCACGAGTGAAATGGGCGTCGACTTAATCTGATTGGCCGAGCTGATTCACTTAATGGGACACGCCCATTTGATTTGCACTGTGCTCGACTCTCTTCATTTTGCTCTTCACTGTTTGCGGGCACTGACATTTTTTGCACTTCCAGCTGTGCACTCATTGGCAGTCAACTCTCCAGGCGCGAGCCCAGCTCCACGACCAAACCCGACAGTGCTAGTAATTGAGTTGGAGGATGTGTCATACTGCATGACTGCCATTCATGTGGCATCAGCTGTGGTTGTGATTTTTCTTAAGGTTACGTAAGACTAAAAATTTTTGGAAAAATCATAGCCCCCGGTGGCGCACTACAAGACTTTGAGTGGAATTACATGTCATGGTTACCAACTGAATTTGCGGGATTTCATTGCGTTGAGGGGGTCCGATTACATGATTAGGAATCAGAGGGGATGACAGACCACGTTATCACTTTTCATCACAGTTTTAAAGTTTTTATGTATCGGAAATTTGCCTCACTCTGACAGCCATGACGTTTTCCAGGTATGATGAGTGCAACCGCAATCTCGGCCCATCTTTTCTCTTTTCATATCCTGTTGTAATTTGACAAAAAAGAAGACATTGGATAATAAAGACTCATTTGTTTGCATGGTCCAGAGCACCCGCTTTCCTTTTTATCGTGTGTCCGCCTTCCTGAAGTGAGCTCATTGGTCGTCAACTTTTGAACACATAATATGTGATGAGATGTTGAAAGCTATGACTGACTTGCTGGGGATGTCACACTACACGACTTGTGCTGCTACTGTCTACAGCTCGCGAAGTTTATGTGATTGAAAGCTACCACTGAAAATTACTCAAAAAGTTGTAAAGTGTGACGCTAGCCTTACAAAGGAACACCATTTCCCAGCCTGACACTGATTTTCTTTTTAACGGACACCTGAAACCGTAGTCGTACCCACTTAGTGGGGTGTCAGTGAACGCTAGTGACAAGCGAAACAGCTGAGTTTTTTTTTTGCATACATCCATCCATCCATCCATCCATTATCCAACCTGCTATATCCTAACTACAGGGTCACGGGGGTCTGCTGGAGCCAATCCCAGCCAACACAGGGCGCAAGGCAGGAAACAAATCTCCAGGCAGGGTGCCAGCCCACCGCCAGTGCTGGATTAACCATATAAGCAAAGTAAGCACATGCTTAGGGCATCAAGGGTAAAGGGGGCACCACAAAAATTTTTCATGGCTGAATTTATCACATAAATCATTAGATTAATTAAATTTATAGCCATTTTCAATATTTAATGATAAATGAATAATGCCTTCCTGTACCTCCCTATGCCGTCACTGTTCGTAGATGGCACCTTACTCGGTGCATTCTGCATACTGGCACCATCTACGATGAGGAATTCCCATTTCATGGTGATTCCCTTAAACGCCATGTTATGTCAAAATATTGTGAAAATAATTCAATTCAAAACAACATGTTTTTATATTTTCAAATAATAGTTACTATTTGATTAAAAATGATTATCACGTAATTGTTATGTTTCGTGAATTATCTGTTATTTACCTTAACATCAATTTCTAGTGCGTAGAAAGCGTTATTTTCTGTTTTAAGCAAAAACAAAAAAATGTCCCAGTTTGAGGAAAAAATATTCTGGTAAGTCTATTTAATTCTATTCTTGGATATTTGTAGATTCATTTACATTATATACAAGTGAAAATCGTACAGCTGATTACTATTGGATAAAACTGTTTATAACGTTTTTACTAATAAAGATTTATTAAGAAAATTTTCACAAAATATTCTTCAAATCTATATATATAAAGGAGAGTCGGGATCCGAGAGACTGTGTTTGTGTGTTTGTGGAGGGATTGAGAGTTAAGGCGGGTGGGGGAGTCACGTGATCAACTCCCTTCCCATTCACGTCATTTCGCTCCGAGCTGACGCGGTCTTGCGTTCTTTTTCCTTAGTGTTTAGTCCTCTCTCCTTTACCAATTTACTGTTTAGTACACGCGGTACTCACACAGTCACTCATAAAAGGGGAGAAGACTCCGTGCAGGCATTGAAACTACCTTGGAAGACATGCAATCAACGAGGCCATTAAACGGATCTCAAGAGAGGTCTTCTAGGTTGGAAAAAAAGCGCTTGGCTGCCAAAACCAGGCGATTAAACGAATCTCAACAAGAAACGACTTCTAGGCTACGTTAGAAAAAAAAAAACCGATTCGCTCCCCAAATCAGGCGGTTAAACGAATCTAAAGAAGACAGGATTTCTAGATTGGGAAAAGGACGATTGGCTGCCGAAACCAGGCGGTTAAAAGAATCTGAAAAAGACAGGATGTCTAGATTGGAAAAGCCACGATCCGCTGCCAAAACTGGCCGGTTAAACGTGCAAGCGAAGCGCGCCAGGTCTGCTAGTCTTGTACTAAGAATATGTGTAAATAGATTTGGTAAATTGACACAAAAGCCATAAATAAGTTAAATAATCAAATTGGTAAATCTACGGTGTTCATGTCAAAATGAAAACCGTACATTTTAAAAATACCTTTAAAATCAACTACAAACGTTAACATTTGTAAAATTTCAGATGCCATTTTCTCTTCAAGTAATGATAAAAATGCGATCAGATCTTTATCGAAAAGCAGTGCAGCACAAAATACATTTTTAAATCAATTTTGGGGTTAAAGTCAATTTCTACAGGTTCTGGCAGGAGATTGGATAATTTGTAGTCCTTAGAATAATGGCAGATAAAATTAATATCTGTAGCCATTTAAGCTGGAAACCTTATTGCTATTATGCATAGAGGCAGATGTGTTATGTAAGATTGATTATGAAGATCTAATCAAAGAGTCTGCAAGGAAAAAAAGTAGGAGAAAATTATTAAGATAAAAATAAAATGAAGCATACAAAAATAAATATTATTTTCCTTCTTACTATAAGTATGTTTTGTTTAATTTCTAATTTTCGATAATAAAATAAAATTTTATTTTCTAGTTTGTTATTGTTTTAATATTTTGAATTACTGGTGTAAGGGGGCACCAAAATGACTTAGGGCATCTAAGGGTCTTAATCCGGCCCTGCCCGCCGCAGGGCGCGCGCACACACACACACACCAGGGACAATTTAGAATCGCCAATGCACCTAACCTGCATTTCTTTGGACTGTGGGAGGAAACTGTTCACATACAATTTAATGGAATTGTTTTGCATGTGATTTTGCAATCTCAGAATATGAAACTCAACAAAATGAGGTTTAGGGAATGGATTTTTTTTTTTTTTTTTGAGATGTAAAGCTAAGTGCTCTCCCCATCAAGGGGTTATTCCATAATCAAAACTAGTGTTGTCTTCTTGGGCTGCCCTGATCCTCCATCCTTGTGGCTCCACACAGTGCTTTGTGCCTCGTGCACTGCCAGTGCCTGCACACTCGCACCACCAGTTTTGCTTTGCATCACTCTTCTAGGGTAATATCATCTACGCGCTGTGATAAGAATTAGACAAAGACATCATAAAGATTTGGGGCAGCCACCCGTAGATTGTTTTCCCGGCTGCAAAAGTTAAGTTTTTTTAGGAGCACGATGTGCACAGAACAGAGTCCAAAACAGAACTGATTATCATAGATCAAAATGGAGGCTTTAAAGGCCCATACAGGAAGTGACGTCAGCAAAAGGGCCGGAATCGGAAGTGACATCTTCTGGACCGGATGCGGCGTCAGCAAAGGGGCCATCACCACAAGTCATGTTTTCAGGTTAGGAAGTGATGTCAGCAAAGGAGTCAGCACCAGAAGTGATGTCTTCTGAGATGTGAGAACCTTGCAGGATTTCCCAGGAAAGGTCTGTAGGGAACTGAGAAAGACAGTTGACGCATTCCGCCACCCCCTGGTCGGATGTCTTATTACAATTACTCAGGCCCTTTAGCTGCCTCCTACTCGCACGTGTGTGACAACGCATACTTCCTATAAGCTGATCCAAGCTAGGATCCTTCCATAGGCTCACCGGTGGCCATATACAGTACACATGCCGGTAGATTCCAGCATTCGAGAAGCCACTCCGAAGTTCTTGCAAGTATAGACCTTTCAGTATTTTAGTAGTAAAAGAGCAGTCAAGGAGGAGGTGAAGTGCATCAGGAATAATAATGGGGAATTAAAAAATACAAACAGTGAAAAAGCGGATACTCTAAACTCGTATTTTTCTGAGGTCTTCACATGTGAGGAAGTGGATGACCTCCCAGCAGTAACAGGGACTACTAAGGAGGTACTGAGATATTTGGAAATTGTAGAGAGAGAAGTGCTGCTGAGATTAAATAGGCTAAATCAAACAACTCAATAGGACCAGATAATATTTACCCTCGAGTTCTTAAAGAGGTTAGCGAGTGCAGATATAAACTCTTGACACATATTTTTAGGAAGACAAATGTGCACTGAGGAAATTGTGAAGGACTGGAAAATGGCAAATATAATCCAGTTATATAAAAAGGGTGATTGGGCAGATCCAAGCAACTATAGGCCAATAAGCTGAACATGTATCACAAGAAAATAAATGGAAGGAATTATTATTATTTTTAACATTTTATTGAATTTATTAAAATCAAATAGCATTCCATAAAAGCAAGACAAATTTGACATAAGTAGGTTCGAATCAAACCAACCCCACTGACGAGAAAGAGAGCTAGACCAACAGAGTAAAACTTTTTTAGTAGGAAAAATAAATACATCTCTCTGTTATAATAAAAAAAATCTTGGGACAAGACGAGACTTTTTGGAAGGAAGACCTGCGAGACGGAGACTTTTGCCATGAGATTCTTTCAAGTCACGCCCTACTTACAACTATTTTCAAACAAGACCACGGTCATCAGGTGCATTCCGACACTTAACCCGGACAGACGACAATCCATTTAAGGGCTTACTTATGAACGCACACACACTTACGAAGATCCAGTTTAGAATCAGCCATTCATCTAAATATGGCAGAGAGAAACAATGAAGTCAAATGAATTAATGCGGAAACTGTCGATCGTTTACACCGTAAATTGATTAAATCCTGTAACAACCCGAGGATGAGACAGCACAAAGGTTTGGGGTTTTCCGGCCCCGTATATTGTCTCGGATCCACAATAAACTGTAAAGCAAAGAGGTCAAAAATATAAACAAACAAGTGTTCATAAGTGCGACACCAAGCATGGCGTCGGTGGCCATTTTAAAGAGGAGGAGCCGGAAGAGGAGGAATGCTGGGAAGAACCGTGAGGGAGGATGGGATCGCTGACGTCAGGGAAGATGGCGGAGGAAGGGCAGAAGTAGACGTAGTGAGGGCAAACTGGCTTATGGCGGCAGAGCGTCTTTTTTCCAGGAAAGAAGCATAGGGAGAAAGTTAGTACCCCGCCATTCCCTGCCGGCGAATGTCCTCCCAGGTGTGTCAAGATCCTTCCGCGGTCTCCGATTCGCGAGTGCGTGACAATCCGTATAAATAGACTCTGCTGAAGCAGTTGGTGGTGATGGTGCGGAAGATGAAAACATCAACTTACAATATCCCATAGAATATCTACAACCATTAACACTGTCCGGTCTTCCACCTGCCGAATTACTGTTGAAAGAAGGACGTATCGTAATGTTATTGCGTAATTTATGTCTGAGTGATGGGTATGTAATGGAACAAGATTAGTTGTATTAAAAATTGTACAGTTTCCAGTTAGAACAGCTTTTGCTATGACAATTAACAAATCACAGGGACAAACATTCGAAAAAGTTGGTTTATTTATTAGAGAGAAAGAAACGAAATTCACTCACCGGCAACTATACGTTGCATTGTCATGATGAAAGTCCAAAGACAGAATCAACATTCAATGCAATATTGATGAAAAGTTAATTCCAAATATTGTTTTAACAGAAGTTTGAAAGTAAAAGTGAAAATAATGCATATGTCGGCGGTAGGAGGGCGCGAAGTAACAAAAAAGGGGGCACGAAGATGTGAAAAAAAGAAAACAAGAATCGAAAATATGAAAAATACGTCTATTGAAACCAAAACAAATGAACTTAAACTACATTCTGATATTAGAAAAATAAATATAGAGTTAGATAAATGTCGATAAAAGTTAAGTAGGTATAATAAAACTTGTAGCGGTGTATCGGCAACAAAAAATATAGGAATCCATTTTATTAGGGTTTCAAAAAAACATTAGGGGGCTCGATTAAAACTGTTATGAAAACTTGGGTCGCAAATACTTAAAGGTTGAGAAACGCTGGCATATGTAACAATTCCCATGAAAATAACAATCTCTTTAAATTGTGTATCTGGTTAACCAAACCCGGGGGTTGGCGAGCGAAGTGAGCAGGGGGCGAAGCCCCTAGTAAATAAATAGATAAATAAATAGAATTAATAAGGGAAGACAATCCGCTTCCTGAATTTAAATGCTTATTCTAAAATGTTATTGATTAGATCTTGCTTGGTTTAAAAAAAAGTTTTGCACAGATCCATCCATTCATCCATTTTCCAACCCGCTGAATCCGAACACAGGGTTACGGGGGTCTGCTGGAGCCAATCTCAGCCAACACAGGGCACAAGGCAGGAAGCAATCCCGGGCAGGGTGCTAACCCACCGCAGGACACACACAAACACACCCACACACCAAGCACACACTAGGGCTGATTTAGAATTGCCAATCCACCTAACCTGCATGTCTTCGGACTGTGAGATGCACAGATCCTCTAAGTGATAATTAGATTTTTTTCTAATTTTAAATGATATATAACATCAGTTACCTTCCCAATGGAAGAAATTATTAAGGATGAGATTGAGCAATGGATGGCAAGAACAGGAGTTTTACTGAACAGTCTGAACATGGGTTCAGGAGAGGGAGGTCGTGTTTTACTAACATACAGGAATTCCATCAGGAGGCAACAAGAGGATACAATCAAAGTGGAGCAGATGAGATGATTGATCTGGACTTTCAGAAAGCATTTGATGAGGTTCCACGTGAGAGGTTGGACATCAAACTATAAGAAGTAGGTGTTCAGGGTATGGTGTGTAGGTCAGTCAAGAATTGGCTCAGACACAGGAAGCAGAGGGTGATGGTGTGAGGAACCTCATCAGAATTGTTAAGTGTGATGCCCAGCAGGGGACAATGCTGGGGACACTGCTAATTTTAATATATAAAAATGATTTGGATAGGAATATAAGTAACAAGCTGGTGTGAGAGCTAGCCTGAACACCATCAGTCAAACACCAGTATTATTATAAAACACACGGGTTTATTAACAATAATGTCCCGCACCAACCACCCCAAATCATGGGCCTTTCAATGTCCATGGGCTGCCTTTCCTCCTTGTGCTGGAGCTTCGTCCTCCTCCAGCACCTGACTTTCGCTCCCCGACTGTAGGAAGTCGGCCCCTTTTATAATCACCCGGATGTGCTCCAGGTGCTTACTGATGTTCTTCCAGCAGCACTTCCTGGTGTGGCAGAAGTGCCGCACAAGCACCCGGAAGCACTCTGGGCATCCCTGGAAGGTCCCTACTCCACCTTCCCAGGTCTGGCGGAAGTGCAGATCTCCCAGGCTCTATGAGGTTTGGGGCACCCCTGGTTGTAACCACGGGCCCCAATGGGTTTGAGCCTCCATGCCACGTGCCCGTGGTCCCCTCGTTATGCAGGGTGGTTGCCCCCTTGTGGCCCGGGGGACGTATAGATTGCCTCCCAGTCCTTCCAGACATCCCAGCTGGGTCTGACCCCCAGCCTCCTGCCACACTGGTTAAGTTTGCAGATGATACCAAGATAGGTGGATTGGTAGATAATCTCAAATCTGTTGAATCATCACAGAAGGACTTGGACAGCAGACAGGCTGTGGAAGATTATTAGCAGATGACGTTTAATGTCAGTAAATGTAAAATTTTACATGTAGGAAGTAAAAATATTAAGTTTGAATACACAATGGGAAGTCTGAAAATCAAAACTCCACCTTATGGGAAGGAATTAGGAGTCATAGTGGACTCTACGCTATCAACTGTCAGGCCATGTTCAGAAGCTAACAGAATATCAAGATGTGCGGAGTACAAGTCCAAGGAGATTCTGCTCAAGCTTTATAACACACTGGAAAGGCCACACCTGGAGGTCTGTGTGCAGTTTTAGTCTCCAGGCTACAAAAACCATATAACAGTGCTAGAAAAAGTCTGGAGAAGAGCGACTCGGCTGATTCCAGGGCTATGAGAGATGAGTTATGAGGAAAGATTAAATGAGATAAGCCATTTCAGTTTAAGCAAAAGGAGATTACAAGGAAACACAACTGAAGTGTTTAAAATGATGAAGGGAATTAGTCCAGTGGATCGAGACGGTGACTTTAAAATGAGTTCATCAAGAACATGGTGACACAGTTGGAAAGTTGTTAATGGGAAATTTCGCACAAGCGTTAGGAAGTTTTTCTTCACACAGAGAACCACAGACACTTGGAATAAGCGACCAAGTAGTGTGGTAGACAGTCGGACTTGAGGGACTTTTGAAACTCGACATGATGTTTTTTTAGTTGAATTAAGTGGCTAGGACTGGTGAGCTTAATTAGGCTGAATGGCCTCTTCTCGTCAAAATTGCTCTAATGTTCTGATCTTCTAATGTTTGTGTTCTCTACCTGCAAGCCCCAGTTTTCTCTGCTCTACATCAGTTTTGCCATGCTTGGGCGCATGGACAAAAAGCTGAAAATATATGTGCTAATGGCATGGATACACCACTTGTTTTGCAAGTTTGTTAGAGAAGCAAAACTCGTTAAGTTTTACTGTGAATTTCATTTCTCGTGAGTCATTTTGCTCATCATTAGTGAACACCACATTCTACCGTTTGACCAGTTGCTCACTGTGTGAAGTATCATTCGCCTTTCACGTCCTCCATGAGTCCCAGACAGTAGAATTGAATCCCATTTGCAGACACCAGCCAGTTTAATCTGGGCAGAATGGTGTTCTGGCCGAAGTCCTGGACTATCAAATCCAAGGCGACTGGCTCAGTTTCTGCTGATTGACTCTGTACAAATCAATTAACCGGCTTCTGCTCCAGCTATACCAAAGGTCAGTAAACACCGGTAGCATATCTCGATGTAGTAAGTCTCCTTGGATAAAGCAGTCGGCCAATTGTGATGTTTGGGGGTGGCGAGAGAACATTTAGCAGACCTTCCTCATTTGTGATAAGCATATGGGTCATTTTTGATGAATCACAGTTTCCAAGATTTCCTCACCTTGTCCTGAAGGAGATAAATTGAGAGAGCATCTAATGGATCTGGGTTTGTAACCCCACCCACCTCTTTGAGTTATTATTCAATTAATGTAAATTAGAATGATTCCGGCACTTTGCCTGGGTGCTGTGCTGCTAACAGAACTCTTTTATCATCCGTACGAAAAAGCGTGCATTGAAAGTTGATGGATGAGTTCTCTAGGATTGCACTTCAATGAAGTTGTTGTTTTGCCGCTGCAAGTTAAGAGCATTGCTTTATTTTATTTTATTTTTTTGGTAGCCTTTCCTTCTCTGGTTGGCCATGCACTACAGGAATCATTTTGAAAAAGTCGCTGAGATGTGCCAGACGGTTTAGTCATGCTCCTGTCTGCTCCCACATACACAGTCAGCCAGTCAGAGGAATGGATGGCAGGCAGGCAGGCAGGTGGCCAGGGTTACCATCTGCCTTCCAAGAAGTCTGCCCCCTGCTGGGTGCAGTGTTTGGGTTCATTACTTCTTCCGGTGAAAAAAGGAAAGCTGTCAAAGTCGTGTAAAGTCAATGTCCTCCACACCCCTCAAACAGTACATTGGGAAGAAAGGCACAAATTTCCCAAGAATGGTGGGATTCGTTCTGTTGGAATCATTCCTTATAATTTGGGCTCCACTAACTCGGCCCACTAGTACACTCTGGATTGTCTGTCTGTCAGTCAAAACTGTCCAACCATTTTCCCCTGAGCTTTGATCTTGGTCATTATTGAGAGCTTATGCTATAATACACATAACAGGACCCCTGAATTTGCCGATTATAGCCACATTATGTAGATTCATGTCCTTCTCACAGTAGACAGAGATAGATAGATAGATAGATAGATAGATAGATAGATAGATAGATAGATAGATAGATAGATAGATAGATAGATACTTTACTAATCCCAAGGGGAAATTCACATACTCCAGCAGCAGCATACTGATAATAACAATATTAAATTGAAGAGTGATAACAATGCAGGTATGACAGACAATAACTTTGTATAATGTTAACGTTTACCCCCCACAGTGGAATTGAAGAGTCGCATAGTGTGGGGTCTCCTCAGTCTGTCAGTGGAGCAGGACGGTGACAGCAGTCTGTCGCTGAAGCTGCTCCTCTGTCTGGAGATGATCCTGTTCAGTGGATTCTCCATGATTGACAGGAGTCTGCTCAGCGCCCGTCGCTCTGCCACGGATGTCAAACTGTCCTACAATAGAGCCTGCCTTCCTCATCAGTTTGTCCAGGCGTGAAGCGTCATTCTTCTTTATGCTGCCTCTCCAGCACACCACCGCGTAGAAGAGGGCACTCGCCACAACCGTCTGATAGAACATCTGCAGCATCTTATTGCAGATGTTGAAGGACGCCAGCCTTCTAAGGAAGTATAGTCGGCTCTGTCCTCTCTTGCACAGAGCATCAGTATCGGCAGTCCAGTCCAGTTTATCATCCAGCTGCACTCCCAGGTATTTATAGGTCTGCACCCTCTGTACAGTCACCTCTGATGATCACGGGGTCCATGAGATTCCTGGTCCTCCTAAAACCCACCTCTAGCTCCTTGGTTTTGCTGGTGTTCAGTTGTAGGTGGTTTGAGTCGCACCATTTAACAAAGTCCTTGATTAGGTTCCTATACTCCTCCTCCTGCCCACTCCTGATGCAGCCCACCATAGCAGTGTCGTCCTGAAGTCCGATGTATGTTGGCTGAACAGGACTGGAGAAAGCACAGTGATGACAGCAGCAGGGGGCCATATTGGCATATTTACAGTATGCTGCTTCAGGTTAGCAGGCCTGTTAGTCGTTTAGAACGGCAGGGCCACTTGGGGTCTCCATAGTGGAGGTTTGTGGAATATTCCTGAACTCAGAAGTGATTCAGAGCCTGAGGTCCACAAGTGGTCCCAAGCAAGAAACGTAAAGGCTCTTGCTGTCATGTAGACCGCTGAGCTTTGAGTTGGGAGCGAAGTAGTAGCAATGGTTCATGTGACATTGAGGAAGAGGTACCAGAGTAACCCGAGAGAAAGGTCAGAGAAAAGAAAGTCGACAGGACACCCCATCAGTCCCACTGCAACTGAGCAGCGAGGGGCCGTTGTGTGTGCGTGTGTGTGAAAGAGCAGTGTCGGCCTTTTGAGCTTTGGGAAACAATCCAAAACAACCTTGCAGTGGCCAAAGGAAGGAGTGCGCCAAAACGTTCATAAACTGACTAATAATTTACATCAGGCTCGATAAAACCTTGCGCTTATTTTTATTGAGGAATGCATTAGCCCATTAAGAGCCGTGCCCACCATATTCAGGTCCATTTGCATTTCTTTTCCTAAGATTAAGAAGATCACTCCAGACTCCTGAACTATGTATTTCTGGAATTTAGCAAATGCGCCGTAGTTAACCGAAAGTACTTTGCCAGCATGTTTAATTCATTCCAGAGAAGTCTTAGGGAAATGTACATGCCTGCATAGATCTGCAGAGCGTCCCAAACAATATACAAGTAACTAACAAAAAACGTCCAGTGTTTCATTTATCACCTTCTGGCATCTGATTAAGGTTTCTAGCACTTCTGAACTCAGGTAGTAAAAATGTGTGACGTGGAATACTTTCATCCCTCTATATGTGGACTACTTGTCTTGATTAGTGGAGGTTTCTAACCATTTTTGCCTCTTTTCAGAAAGTTTCATCTCATTTCGTTCCGCTCTTAAGTTTATGTCACGTAAGCGCACTTGGCGCATTTGTGACACAAGTGACATTTACGCTATAAACTTTGCGGTGCTTCCTTATTTTGGCAAATTTGGCAAGTAAGTTAAGGTCGTCCTATAAATAGGCCACACAGTTAAAGTTTTCTTTAATCTTCCCTAACTTTCGAGCAAGGCAAGTCGACATTTTTTTTTTTTCGAATAAGTGAGATGGAGTTTTCGACCAGTCAGAAAGCAAGCAAATTCTCGGTTACAAGGGATCTGAATATCTGCGTTTTCGCACAACAAATGGAATAGATACTTGGAGGTGCCGTGAGAATCGATCAACAAGGTGCCATTCCTTAATGAAAACGAAGAACGGAGGCATTGTACGAGAGCCGACCAGTCATTGTCACGACTCCTGTCCCCAGAAAGCAGAAGCAAACATCGCCAGAAGTCGAATGCCACAAGCCATGGCATCTTATCCGAAGTGAGCAATGATGCACTGGCTTATTTTCCGATGTTAATCGTTTATATTTTATTATTATGAAAAATGTCTAGCAGTATAGGTGGTGTATATTTTAAATTTGTAATAGTTATATGTCGCCGCCGTGTGCTTTTTTCCTCGTGCGCACTTTACCGTATGCATATTCTTCCGTTTTTTTTCCGTGTGCGGTTATTTCCTGTGCGCTTATATGACTGTGCGGATATTTCCTGTGCGCTTCCTTCCCGATATTCGGATAGGACACCTTCACACCTGCCATCCTCCTAAACCATATGTTAAGGTAAAGCTTGGCAGGTAGGCCGTCTGGCTTTCGTATGGAGGTTGACTGAAAAACAGCAGAGAAACATCAGCCATACTTGTTTGAGGCGCTTCACCCCAACCGTGTCATAAAATTCAAAGACACTCATTCCTAAAAATGGGGGAGGTAAACATGAATGCTTCTCACTAATGTAACACTAATATTACATTGCTTTGCCTAAGTTGCAAATAAAGACAAACAAAATATTTACCAAGTTGTATGCAAAATCTCACATCACAACACCGTGTTACAATGGAGTATCTGACCCTTTATCTTCAAAATTGGCATTGGTATTAAATGAAAAGACACGTTCAATTCGAGACATCAATGAAATTGTGCACTTTTTTTTTCCCCCAACAGAAGAATTACTTTTCTGTTTTTGCTTTTCGGTCCCAATGTCCTAATTCGTTATTTTGCCTTTCCCGGAGATTGTTGCCTAGAACATGACATACATCTTGAAGAGTCAAAGGATGAGATCCTTGCCCGAAGGCTTGTCCTTTCATTGTGTGTCTTTATCACATTTTGTATTGTACAATCTAGCTGTCTTGAAATAATCAGGACATGGCTAGGCATTTATGTCACTCTTTTTTACTTGTGATCAAATTGAGAATCGGTCCGTGAACTGCACTGGCGGGGTCCCTCCACTCTGGCCTTTCTCCCACCCCTCTTTATCGTATCATCCGCCAAGGCGACAACGAAATCAGATGTCGTGCTGCAATTGAATCCAAAAGTAGCTACATATCAACGGCAGTGGAATAATAAAGCCTCTGATCGTTGTTATGATTGTGTGTTTTCTTAATGGATTTATTTAGCATTTATTTAATGCTCTCTGAGTCTCCTTGGGGGTTTTGTAATGTGTAAAATCCATATACAGTGGTACCTCGGTGTGTGTCCGCTTTGGAATAAGTCCAACTTGGTATACGTCCTGTTTGGACGTGAACAATTTTGCTTGGCATACAACCTTTGTTTGAAATGTGACTCACGTGCTAGAACACCGCGCATGCGCTACCCTTGTTTATCTCACTCAAGACAAAGCCACGACTGCCCCTGAGCGTCAGTATGGCAGTTGCTAGCATTCAGTGAAAAACCCGCGCTCTAACCCTATGTGAATTTTCACGTGATTTTGTGTTTTGTCGCATAAATCTGAATTGATTGTTGAAAAGTATGAAGGTGGCACCGTATGCTGAGAGCGATGGTATCTATGATTGTGAAAAACAAAGACGTTATTAAAAAGTAAAGTGAGGTTAAATTTTCATTTATTTCATGTACTTGCTTTTGCATTTTATGTATTTTAATATTAAGCAATGTTTAAATTATTTTATACAACCCCATCAATGTATAATATGCCAATAACAATAGTATTTTTCTACATGGGAATAGATTAAACATTTTCCCTTTATTTTAATGGGAAAAATTCATTTGGTATATGTCCTGTTTGGGTTAGGATTAGGGTTAGGGTTAGGGTTTGGTACCACTGTATAAGGTTAGAACAATCATTAAAATATTTAACTCTTATTTTGATTTTCATGGGTGTCGCCACTTTGGGCTTAGTTGTTGTGCTGTTGCCAGCCATGTAGAAAAATTGGAGGTCATGACCCGTGATGTCACCATATCGAGGGTTTAAAGGTCAGGCACATACGTACACCTCATGGTTATCCGAGGTTGTGGATGCAAACTTGAAACTTCGCCAGTGCTAGTATTCGCTATTCAGTCGTCAGCATTTCAGAATTTTGGCCAGCGATATTTTGACCTTGTTAAGTGTTTGGGCTGCGACAAGAGTTGGATCGACTCACTTGGCTCATTTTGGGATTTACCTTTCGTCTCCTGATCCACAAAAAGGCAGTGAAACTTGAGTTGAGGTTAGAAGCAAGGTGGTCATTCATATTTGTAATATTACTGTATACACACAGATGCGGGGTCCTGGGGTCAGTCAATCATTAATCAACCAACCCGCTATATCCTAACACAGGGTCACGGGGGTCTGCTGGAGCCAATCCCAGCCAACACAGGGCACAAGGCAGGAAACAAACCCCGGCCATGGCGCCAACCCACCGCAGGGTCCGGGGGTAAAATCCCATATTTGGTTGTTGTTTGTGTGAAATTTACAGTTTCATTACCAACATTTATTTAATAGAATCGATTTTTATAGACGGGTGTAGCTCAAAAACTACAATTACGAAAAAAACCAAACAAACCACAAAGTAGGGAAACATTACAAAGTAAAAATGAAAGAATCTCTAATGGAGGTGAACAAAAATTAAATAAAAGAATTCAAGTACAGTGGTGCCTCGGTTTGCGAGTGGAATTTGTTCCAGAAACGTGCTTGTAATCCGAAGCACTCGTATATCAAAGCGAATTTCCCATAAGAAATAATGGAAACTCAGAGGATTCGTTCTACAACCCAAAAATATTCATATGAAAATGATTAATAAAAAATATAAAGTATAAATATGTAAAACAAATGAACCTGCACTTTACCTTTGAAAAGAATTGCGGCTGATGTGAGGGAGACGAGAGAGAGGAGGAGGAGGAGGAGGAGGAGGAGGAGGGTTATTGTGCAGGACGACTTTCACTCTAACTAACGGAATCCCTGCTATCTGTCGGCTCACTCAAATCTTCTTTTTTTGCGACTTTAACCAGGAAACCTCTCCGATGACAGTTACTTTTGCCTGAAGAGTCACTACACTTGGACACAACATTTTTAAAAATGCTTTACGCCCTATAAAGATTCTAAACTCTTTTGGGATTCCCCTCCAACGGGATGACGCGCAGAAGAGCATCTTGAAGCAACCGCAGGCTCCCAGCGCTGTTAGCAGTTTGCCACAAAAGCGAGTCCAAAAAAATCGGGGTCACTCTATAAGCGCCCGCCGTCGATGGGTGATGCAAGGAACATTATAAATCTATTACTTTGCCACTAACCTGGCGTCCGGACCCTGTCAGATTGCTGTGTCTGTGCATAGGAGAGCGGCAAATCCCACTACACTAAATAACCGTGCTGTCCCTGTTTCAAGCTGAATAAAAGCTGGTTCTGCTGAAGTACTGAGACTCAGTCTCGTGGTTTGGGGTGCATGACGGGGACACACACATGTGGTCACCATGCTATAGTAAACACCATACGCTCATACGGATATTGACTGTATGCGTGAGGCATGTCGACTGAGACCGAGCATGCGAGACGATTACCCACAATCCCGCAGCGAGTGAGAGAGAGAACTACCATTGGCTCAAAGTTGCGATCACGTGACGCTCAGCCGACAAAGCGTATACTGACTACTCGTATTGCAAGACCTCGCTCGTTTATCAAGTAAAAATTGTGATAAGGATGCTATATAGCACCCGACCCGACACAGACTTGACAGTGACGCACGTGTAAAACTCAACAAATTTTTATTTTTCTTCAGCTGGAGGGCACGTCTTCCCCCATAATCCCTCCAGCCACAACACAGTCCCAAGCACTTCAGCTCAACACTCTTCTTCTTTTTGGCACCACCAATCCTCCCAGGAAGCTTTGTCCTCCTCCTCACCCGACTCTGGCCCCTGAGTGGTGGTCGCTGGCTCCTTTTATAGTTCGCACGGAAGTGCTTCAGGTTCTTGATCATGGGGTGTGATGAATATGCTGCCCACACGGGCTCAGGAGTCCCAAACACAGTGGTGCCTGTGGGACCCAACAGGACTGCACCCAACTCCAATTCCCAGGGAGCCCTGTGGGAAACCGAGGCATTGCTCCATCCCAGGGGGGCGGCCATCTTGCGTCCTGGGGGAGGTATTGAACTGTCCAGGGCTTCTCCCCCAGAGTGTAGTGTGCATGGATGCCAGCCGCCTGCCACAAATTTATTAAAAAATTTAGCTCGTCTTGCAAAACGCTCGCAACCTAAGTTACTTGCAGTCCAAGGTTTTACTGTAGTTTGTAGTCAGGTGCTCATTCTCCTTGTGTCCACGAGGGCTTTCCCCAGCTCTGCCTGTTTTCTTTCCTTTCCCAAAATGCTTGAATTAATTCATTCGGCAATTCTTGATTGGTGTTATGAGGCACTTTCATTTAAAATTTTCTGTGACCTTTGCATTTTACTCTTTTTATACTCGTGTTAAGGTTCTGAATCATGCAGAAATCAAATTCAGTGATGGTTTTTGAATTATGCCGTCATTTTCTTTGTCATTGACGCTGCTATTTTGGGAATAGTCATATCAATGTTGCCGAGAGGAGATGAACCTGAAGTGTATGGCAGCTGCAATGGGATAAGAGGTCAGCATCACCATTACCTAACCATCTGAGATTGCAGCGTGGACCTCTTTACTATAATGTCCAGGCAGAAGAACGTCAGGCAGGGTTTCTCCAACTTTCATTTGGGGTCTGGCGACAGTAATGTTCTACCAAAGCTAGACAGATTTTTGAAATGAATCAGAAGAGAAAATGTAGTTGGAAACAAACACACAAAGTTTGTTAACGATAAAGCAACCCTATCGAACCCTAAACAAAAAAAACGATATTGCAGTCAAACGTTAGGAATGATAGAGACAAAGAGCTTGTGGGTTTTCATCCAACCTCGGATAAATTAGAACTTAAATGGGTGAACCTTAAAGAGTCACATCGAAATGTGAGAAATGTTATCTAGGTAACGAACAATGTGAAATCACAAAATAGCGGCATCCATTGTCAAAACAAAATGGCAACTAAATATAATGTATAAAATTATTAACGTTTTATTAAAGCCTTCAAGCAAAAAGCAAGCAACAGGAAATGATTCCTTGGTTTCCAAAACCCCAAAAAATTACAAGACACCCTAGAGACCATCATCCCTTCAGTAAAGTGCACTATTTGAATTCCAGTTACGACATTTGCTCTGCTGTTGACTTTCGTCTTTTTCTGTTCCTTTCTCATCCTTTCCGCCAGTAATTTTTACCCCTGTTCACCCGGCTTGTGAGTGGGATTTTGGGGTTATGTGCATGATTTAGGATTAAAAATGAGCCTTTCTAAGCTTGAAGATGATGATATGTCAACCTGAAGAAAAGCGATTTATGAATATTCACTATATTTTCATTGATCACGTCAATACCCGGCCTCATGTGGCGAGAGTATGCAGCTGATTCCTGGAGGATGAAGGAATTGATACTATTGACTGGCCCACATGCTCGCCTGACCTCAATCCAATAGAACAGCTCTGGGTGGGACATTATGTTTTGCCCCATCCAACGCCACCAGGTTGCACCTCAGACTGTCCAGGAGCTCAGTGATGCCCTGGTCCAGATCTGGATGGAGATCCCCCAGGACACCATCCATCATCTCATTAGGAGCATGCAGAAACGTTGTTAGTCATGTATACAAGAACAAGGGGGTAGAGGGAGTGTATGGGGGGCATGCAAACTACTGAGTACGATTTGGAGTTGCTGCAATGAAAGTTCGGCAAAATGGACTAGCCTGCCTGCCACATCATTTTCTCACTTTGATTTTCAGGGTGTCTTTGAATTCAGCCCTCTCTATGTTGATCCTTTTCATTTCCATCAAACAATGTGGCATCCTTTCATTCCTAACACATTACCAGTCCATATCAGTAGAGATAGCCAGCAGGATTTTTTTCCCCATTGAGATCTGATGTGTTTCTTTAATTTTTTGAGGAGTTTATATTAATTAGTCTTTGTATCATTTTGCAACACCTTCTTGGTTTTCCTGCACTCCGCCATCTTGGGAAGAGGTTGCCACAACTTTACTATGTAGTTTACTGTGTGCTGGATATAAAGTCTTCACCGTGACTTAAGAACATTAGAAACTTGACAAATGAGAGGAGTCCATTCAGTCCATCAAGCCTGTTTGTTTAGCTAATAGCTAAGCTCTCTCAGTATCTCATCCACATTCTTCTTAAAGGTTCTTAAGGTTTCTCCTTAAGTTTCAGATTCCCACAAATCTTCATGAGCTTCCAGGCTTCAGTCCTAAATGTAGATCCCCTTAATTTCCACAGGATTCACCACTACTATAAATTGAAAGAATTCTGCGGCCTTTAACTGTACCAGTGCCTTTGAAGGATTTTGAAGACTTGGATAAGGTCTTCTCACTGTCTCCTCAACTCGAGACTAAACAGGCTTATTTCTTGGAGCTTGTCAGAATGCGACATGTCCTTAGGTCCTAGGATGCACCTGGTTGTTCTCCTGTGCACAGCTTCGATGACTTTCTTGTAGCCTAATGGCCAGAAGTGCCCACAATACTCCAGATGTAGTCTTGGCTACTGACAGGATATGAAGGTCATTTCTGCACACTTTCTGGTGATCCAAGTTTGCTGGTAAATCAAAAGAAATCTCTTGTTTAGTGTCAGTGTTTAGGAATTATGTTTAATATTTAGGTCCCTGCTCCTCCTGTCTGTCGATTTTGATTTTTAGCTTAGTGTGTATAATTGACGAAAGATAGGGCGCACCTTCAGTTAATGAATTGTTTGGCTTGATTTTTGACCCTTCTTCTCCTGGTCTCCCCTATTACTGAAAGTCTGCCTTTCTTCGTGGCAATCTTAACAGTTTAGACATGGATGTGATTTGAATTTTGAGAAGAGTGTGCATGATTTCCTTTTAGCTTTTGTCTAAGGACTCTCAGTTCCATAAGTCTATAAACAAGCAGTTTGTGAATGAATGATAGGTGGGTATCCCATGCCAAGTTGGCTCCTGTTTTGTGCCTTTTGTTGTAGGAAAAGCCTTTATTGCTCTGCCAATACTTCTGGAAGTAGACAGTTTCAGGAAACAGATGGACATTAAAAGTGATATAAGGCAGTGGTTTGCACAATTTTGGTCTGCAGTGTGTTATAAGGTGGTCCTCAGTTGTGTAATCGATTTGGCATTAAGTGGCTTGATTTTGCTTGATCCTCTCTACATTTTTAGTGATCGCATATCATATGTGACTGGTAACAGCTCACTGCACGATAACGTGCGGTGAATACACTTGACTTATAGTTTTCATCCTCTTTCTCTGTACATTTATCATTCATTTTCTCAGAGGGTGATGTGCTTGCTGATTCCTGAGCAGCTCTTCTTTTCTCCACCCTAGCTGCCCGCTTCTTCTCTTCTTCCGTCAGCATCTTTTTGCATTAAAACTGATTAAGTTGGTGTTTGTGTTGCAATTGCTTAGTACGTTTTTCTTAATTTTTCACTTAAGCTGGCACTTAAGTCTTCAATCTGCCACAAGAATGATTTAAGATATGAAGAGGTAGGGGAAGTGACGGCGAAGGTGGTAGGGATGAGAACGCCGCCCATACGTATGCACTGCATGGCCGCTGCCGAGAGTTGATTCTACAATAAAATAAAATAAAAATAAAAGGAGGAATAACCTTGGAGGTCAATCATCACCCTGAAAGCTGATAGTAGAGGTCACGTAGTATATGAGTACCAAATTTCAGGTCAGTCATTCAAACGGTTTGCGAGCTTAAAATCCTGGACAGACAAATGGACAGCCACGGTAGCGTATTATAGAAGAAGATAAATGGTCTAATGGCTTATAGCAATGTTTCTTTAACTATAATTTAAGTTCTGGAGATGTTTGTGATTGGTTATCAAATGATTGTGTATTAGGTCAGCAGCCCTCCATCACTACCTGGAGGTTAGTGTAGATGTGTGAATTCTGGGATGATGGAGTGTGCGTGACAGACAAGTTATTTCAGGAATAACGTTAAAGAAGTTAAAGAACACTGGATCTGCCAGTCTGGTGGCAGGAATATTTTTTGAAAAAAACTGAATAAAGTTTTCGAAGATCTTGGTTAGTTTCAGGGGACCTGCAGCCCACGAAGGTCCTGGTGGGAAGGGTCATATGCTAAATGCACTTTCAGCAGCCAAGGGCAACTGGTCGGTGCCACATCGCGTGTTCCCTGTTACAGTACAAATCCCTGACAGAGGAGCATAGAAGCTTCGTATAACACTTCTTTAAACTGCTTTGAGAAACTTCTGTCTACTGGTAGTGTGAAGGTTATGTTTGTTGGATCGCTGAGAACCGTAAGAACACAAGAAACCATCAAAAAGATGACATAGGTTGTAGAGCAGAGCCCTCATCAATGCAGTACGACATCAGCCAGTAAGATTAAACATTTCAAACTAGGCTGTTTGGCGAAATTATTTATCAAGATTTATCCTGTCAACCCTACAAAACGCAAAAAATGTACACTCAATTTGTCAGAAATCATTAAAACGTTTTGTGCGGTTTATTGAGAATAAAATTATAACCGAGATTTTAAATTATTTGCAAACTTATTTAGAAAAATGTATTGTTAACAGTAGAGCACCTTTGAAAAATGTTATTTAAAAAATGTTAAATAGCTAACATCGATAAATTATTTTTACAACTTTATTCCTTATTCTGCACCATGAATCAAGTGACTAAGTTACGTGGCCATTCATATACTGTCCCTTCAAAAATGAATACATCCTCGAGCCGTGCCCGTTATGAAGAATTTCTCTGCTTTATTAAAATGTAACACTAAGCGTTTCCATTGGCAATGACAGACTTCTGGAATCTCTTCCCAGTTTTGAATGGTAATTGTTCCTTCATTAGCAATATATTTCCTTTCCACTTTTCTCTTTTAGTAATATTCATGTTGTGAAAAGCACGCCCCCGGACACCAGAATGTCCAAAATGCACACGTTTATTAATTTCACAGCACCACAATGCCAACAGTCTCAGTCTCTTTCTCTTTCTCTTCCTCTCAATGACCTCCACTCACCCCCTCACCAGCTTCGTCTCATCTTCTGGAGGGAGGCAGCCCCTTTTATAATGACCCCGATGGGCTCCGGGTGTTCCATCTGACAACACTTCCTGGTGTGGCGGAAGTGTCATGAGAGCACTCGGAAGCACTCTGGGTACCCCTGGAACTTCTTCCAGCATCACTTCCTAGTGTGGCGGAAGTGCTGCCATCCAGGGTTCCAACAACGCCCGGGTGCCCCCTGGCAATGACTCCATCTTTGCACAGGGTTGAGCTTCGCAGCTCTGTGACCCCCAAGCAGTCCAGAGCGGCCGCCCTCCTGCGCTCCAGGGAAAGTATTGTCCCATTTCCGGTCCCCTGCTTCTTCCACTGTCCCGGCGGGACAACATCCCTGGGCGTCTATGACAATGTATTATGAAATCTACCTGAATGGAAGATAAAGGAATCAATTTTTTTATTATATGGCCATTGATATTTGTTTATGTGGGGTTCTGCTGCCATTATGGTAATAATCTTCTTCTTGGGTCCTAGTATGGCATTGATTTTCTTATTTGGATCCTCGAATTAAAAAAGCTTAAGAACCCACTGATCTGTCAAATAAAAGCAATTAAGGGGTTATGAAATTGCACTCTTACATATAAGCTGGTGGTCCACAACTTATTTGAAGTTGGAAATGTGGTCTTTGACTCTACAAAGGTTGGGAAAGCTCTGCTGGAAGGGTGTGAAGGTTGATTCACATTGTATTCACATTGTATTTAATTCCGATTGTAATAAAGCAAGTTTTGAAGATCAGTGAATGATCATACAGGAGGATGTCTGCGTTAAATCGGTGCTTTGGAAGATTTTCTATTTGTCTTATTATTTCAATATGATACAATATATCAGAGGGTGGCACGGTGGCACAGTGGTAGCACTTCTGCCTCACAGTAAAGAGACCTGGGTTCACTTCCCAGGTCCTCCTGCATGGAGTTTGCATGATCTCCCCGTGTCTGCGTGGGTTTCCTTCCAGAGTCCCAAGACATGCAGGTTAGGTGCATTGGTGATCCTAAATTGTGCTTGGTGTGTGTGTGCCCTGCGGTGGGCTGGCGCCCTGCCCGGGATTTGTTCCTCCTTTGCGCCCTGTGCTGGCTGGGATTGGCTCCAGTAGACCCCCGTGACCCTGTGTTAGGATATTGCAGATTGGAGAATGACTGACTGACTGACAATATATCAGAATTAAAGGTTGCTTGTTTGCTAATGGGAAAATCTAAACTGGATTTGACATTTGGTTTTTAGAAAAAATTGGAGTACTCTTGAAAGAGAAGTGGTCCTTTTCACAAACTGAGTGTGTGTATGTGTGTGTGTGGATGGGCTCTATAATGGACCGCCATCATTCAAGCATTGTACTTAGCGCCGTTTTGCTAAACTCAGGTTTTCATTGACGTATTGGTGGTAGGAGTGGGATTTCTCTTTACCACAGCTGCTGAAGACACATTATGACATTTAAATAATTTGATTTGTTTCGGGAGATACTCAAAAAAGAGAATAGATGAACAGTCTCCAGCACTAGCTGCTGTTTTTAGGGGCTAGAAAAGGCCTTTATCATTATCATCATGGTGCTAGAGAGTGGTGACATGTTGCAAGTAATAATTTCATTGTCATTTTCATATGAGACAATACTATTACTATTTTACTATGATTAATTACATTTTTGGTTACATTTTTGCTAAAAAAATTGATAATGTATCTGATTGGAAGCCAGACCTTGAGTTCTTGATTTCAGGCACTGTCACTTGTGCTCACTTGCCTCGTTTCTTCCCTTTCCATGTTTTTCTTGCCAAGTGGCCATGGCCTGGTGCCATTTTCCTGGCGTGTCTTCATTACAGAAATGGAGAAAATAGCAAAACATTCAAATCAGTGATAAACGTTACAAGCAGGGGTGAGCTGAAATGTGACCTTAAAAAGGAGGATCTTTGCCTCCAATGCTGCTAAGCTCCTCTTTGAGTGTCATTGAATGCAGGAGGGACACAAAGTGAAGGCAATTTGGTAGGAACAGAGAGAGGACTGCAGGCATGCATGACTCAGACGTCAGCCTGAACTTACATAAAGCTGATGGCAATGACTCAATGAAAAACACTTGTCAGGGAACACAAGCAAGGAGAAAACCTCGCCGCTCGATTCATTTGCCTTGAACTATTGAATTTATGGCTACGTGAGAAGTGGCCAATCTGTGTGTTTGAGAATAGCAGGAACTGTCAATATCATAATGCGCATGGATCTGCTTGCTTAATGCCAGAGCAATATAATTCACAAGGTTTATTTGTCTTCCACGATGCGTAATTTTTCTTTCTCTATCCCTTGGCATTGTTATGTAACGAAGGCTTATTGTAATACATTGGATTTTTTTTTCCATTACCGTCTTCACAGTAGGCTTGACGTCTCCAAGCCCCCATCTCATAAGGCCTCGGGAGATGCTAATGCCGTGTTGGAACTTTGATTTTAGCTGACGACAAGTGAGATGCTCCCTTTAATTGTCATGCTTCTTTTCTTTTAAGCCTGTTTTGGTAATTAGAAAAATTTTGTTGTAGTATACGGTAAATATGGAATGTATAGTAAGTTATATTCTAAGAGACAGCCTCACTGTCTGCCTCTTCTGAAATGGGTAAAGGGAATTCAGGCTTTTATTACAGTTTTTACCATTGAGAGATGTCATAACATTATTATTATTATTATTATTATTATTATACTCATATTCAGCATGTTTTAGAGCACTCGCAGTTATGCTGTCAGTTACTGATGGAGAATTTGATTAAAACATCTCCCTTTTCTTCTCTTACTACATTTTAGTTGTCCCTATTTCTGCTGTTAGTCCTCATTTTACAAATATAGAGCAGTGATGTCTTATGGTGGGGACAAAACAGGGGGGTCATTGTTAGAAGTGCTGCGTCACCACACTGAGGAATAGAGCTTGTCACTTGGCTGTGCACAGTCTAGATAATATGGTGTGGAGCTTAGAGCTGCTGCCTTCCTGCACTAAGGACCAGGGTGCAATGCACTGCCTAATCACTGAGTGTTAGTGGTGTATATAAAGGTTAGTGTGGCTGCCTCGATGTTTTGAGAACAAGGGTTCAATTCATTGTGTCTGCATGCTCTCAATATTAATATTATTAGATAGATGGATACTTTAGTATAGTAAGTAGGATAGATAGAAAGATAGATATATATATAAAGGGCACTATAAGATAGATAGATAGATAGATAGATAGATAGATAGATAGATAGATAGATAGATAGATAGATAGATAGATATGAAAGGCACTGTATAATATATAGATAGATACGAAAGGCACTATATAATAGATAGACACATGGATATGAAAGGCACTATATAATAGATAGATAGATGTGAAAGGCACTATGTGATAGATAGATAGATAGATATTTTAGTATAGTAGGCAAGATAAATAGATAATGTAAGGTGCTATATAATTGGTAGATAGATAGATCTATTATTATTATTTACTTTTTTATTAATTTTTATTTGTATATCATTGCTTTTACATGCATTAATTCACTCTATTATTATTATTATTATTATTATTATTAAAGTATTACTTTTGATTCTTTTAATTGTATAGCATTACTTTTCTATACATTAATTAGTCTGCTAGTCTATTGTTATTGTTTTATTCATATATCATTTTTATTACACAAATTAATTCAATCTGTTCTTTCTTTTATTTATATTTTATTACTGTTGAATGCATGAATTCACCATATTATTGTTATTATTAGCATTGTTACTACTGATTCTTTTATTTTATATCATTACTTTTATACATATTATTCTGTCTATTATCTTTATTATTATTTATTCTTTGATTAGTTCTTCATTGCTTTTATACAAAGTTATTTTGTTTATTGTTTTTTGTGAAAATTCGTTTGATTTATTTTGATGGCACTAATGATTACTATTATTACATTCCAATACATTAAAATATTTTATTAATATATTATTGTTTCTCTACACATTTTTTCAGGTCAGTCTAATCATGATGATGATGGTGATGATTATTAATTTAAACATTTATTTTTAGAATGTATGATCTGCCAGCCACAATTTTCTTTTCTTTTTTTTTTACTCTGTTTAGCTGGTGTAATGCTGTAACATCTAAAAGTAGACAAAGTATTCTCCAGTTAAAATACTAAGTAACAAATAAATAAATAGAATGGACAGAGACACACATGTGATTTGCTCCTTACAGGAATTTCCAGCTCAGGACTTTCTTCCGCCAGCTGCAGAGAGCTGGAGGCCATAAGAGCTTTAAATCCAATTGACAGGCAGACCTACACTCAGGCCTATACTGCAGCTCATTTTCTTTCTTTCTTTCTTTCTTTCTTTGTTTCTGTCTTGTACTTTTGCTATACGTCTTATTGAAAGTGTTGCCAGTGTTTACAGTGACGACGTCTGTGTAAAACAAGGCCATTTCCTGCTTTGCCCTTATTATTCCATTTGTCCGTTTAGCATTGAGATTTCTATTTATCCACTTTATTGGACTCTCGGGCTTTTCCTTTAATTTTTTTGGCTTTCTGCCCGGCCCCTTTTAACTATTTTTGTGCCTGACCACCTTTTGTCAAGTCATTCTAATCAATAAGCCGAGCAGCACTAGCAGCAGCTCCATGCCTTGTGTCCTTAGGGGGGCCGCCCTGACGCGGTCACAGCAGATGGGCTCAGGGCAGGCAGTTTGGAGGGAAGGTCGTCCACAGACTCCACAGTGCGGCTTGCTGACAGATTGCATTGATGACATTGGCTTGATTGAGGTGTTTTGGTGTTTTATTTCGACTCAGTTTCCAAGTATGAATGGAGATGCAGCTGGATATCATTTCTCTGAAGGCTGAAACATGGAAACATTGCAGCATATTTACTTTAAATTTGGCAGACGTCATTGGCTAAAGCGACTTTACATTACATTAGATGTTGCATTTTATTTATAGGTGGTGCTCGGGCAGGTTAAACAATTTAATGAAGTGAGACAGAAACGCAAACTGGTTTAAAACTCCAGTACAGCCGCCACTGCACACCAAAGCCGGTCCTGCCTTAGCCACTACACTCTACTGCATGGTTTTATTATTTTTAATTATCTTTATCATACTACTTATGATGTCTAGAGACTCATTTCAGAAAATTTCCTCTCTAGGTATTTTTTGCTCATTTTCCCACTGGACAAATATGGTAGGAATCGTCTAGAGAGCTTGGGCTGAAAATAAGCCGGCTAGTGGGATGAGCCGCTAAATCTCATTTTTATTTATTTTATTTGTTTCTTGTTTATCTCTTTTATAAAAGCTGTTTTTTTTGTAATTACTAATAATACTAATATTTTAGGTGCTCACCCATTCATTTACTCTCAAACCCAATTCATTTAATCTATGGTCATACACAGTAGCGCAGCAGACACTCCCTTAGACCCTCCGAGGTGATGGGTCCCCCTCATTAGACCGCCACAGAGCCAGCCACAAAAAATAATATTTCGTTTTTTCAAACAAAAAAATAAATATACTTGTGCATTTTTAGGTTAAACAAATCAATTAAGCTGCTGCTTTCTGCCAACTGCACAGCCACAGCGCCATACGTCAGCGCGGGCCTACAGCAGGAGCTTCACAGTGGAAGTTAAGGCCAGAGGTCCTTGTATTTGGCATCTTATATATAACCGTCTACACATAGAAGTGTGTGTGTCTTTCCGGCCCGGAAGAGAGAGGTGGAGTCGGGGTAAGGGCTCCATCTCCAAGGAAACGGAAAACTCGATTAGCTGCTAATAAAACAAGCGAGGCGAGCACATCAGCAAAACGAAACCTCAGAAGAACGACAATGTCACTTAGCTGCTGACATCGGCAAACCGGTATCCCTTTAACTTTTCCTCTCGCCGCTAATACACAAGCGAGGAAAGCACGTCAGCAAAACGAAACCACAGAAGAAAGACAATGTCACTTAGCTGCTGACATCGGCAAACCGTATCCCTTTAACTTTTCCTCTCACCGCTAATACACAAGCGAGGCGAACACGTCAGCAAAACGAAACCACAGAAGAACGACAATGTCGCTTAGTCACTAACATTGGCAAATCGGTATCCCTTTTACTAATACACAAGCGAGGTGAACATGTCGGCAAAACGAATCCTCCTAGGAGAGAGAGATGCCCAGAATAGCTCCTTTCAATTACCTGACTTCTCTACATTTCAGTTTATTTTCTGATGATTTCAAGTTTCTAGGACCCCAGGGTTTTTACAGCATGGGATTACATGGCTATTGTTGTATAAATGGTTATGATTAAAAGAAATTTTGGGTTAGGGTTTAGTGTGCTTAGCGTGTAGCATAGTGCAGTATAATGACATTACTTCTGCTGGTGGTTTGTGGTTCTATGGTGACATATGGCACTACGGCTGCATTGTTGGATCTTTCTCACAGACAGGCTGATGGATGGCCTTAGTAATACCTGAAATCTGTAAAAGTTAGAGAGTAGACAACAAAGAGATACACCATGATAAGAAAAGAAAATAACTAAAGGCTGCTCAGAGCAAGCGATTGGCACAACAAGCCAATATCACACTATGCCTACGATAACATCTGAGCCTAAAGCATCAATGGAAGACGGAATTGGTGAAATGCTACCACCGAGTGTCATAACGAGATTACTGGAGAATCGAGCCTTGTGACGAGTTCTCTTTGTCCACCTCTTAGCATTGTATTTGACCATGAGCCTCTTAAAGACGGCCCAGGCCAAGCAAAAATTAACAACATGCTGTACAATATTTGTATTGAAAAAATTCAATAATAACATTGAGGACTCAAAATCCGTGAACTCTGTAATAGTTTCCCACCAAATTGCCACAAACTGGACAGGTACAGCACGAGTTTAATTTAACTTGATATTCGAGAAAACATTTGTTTGAAAGTCGGCGATTCAGTGGAGGAGAAGACAAGTTTGAAGTTCGGTAGGACACCCAGGTAGTATTTTTTCTAGGTTCAGACTACAACAAAAAAAGGTGTTAAATGCGGGAAATGGTCAAAGATTTCTCAGAGTGCCATTAGTACAAGTCTGGTTTGAATATGTTTAGGGATTTCTTTTTCGATATTTTCACTGCAATTTTTATTTGAGCAAGTGCTCTGATGAATCTGAGGAAATATTATTGTCACTGGCTATGCCACCCATCTAAGATGGGCTGAAATCTAACTAATCAACATTGACATCAGCGTATCTAGTGTTAATGTCTGCAGTGCGTAAAACTATTTTAATGCATTTTGTAATGCACGTAGTAATGAAATGCATTGCACTTTTCATTCTAACAGATGTTGCATCACAAACATAAGCACTGCTTTTACGAATCCCATACCAAAAGGTCTGCGGATTTGTCTTGGCCCTCTCATTTCCATGCTTGTTATTGTACCATTCTTGATGTCATTGTGAAGTGAAGCGGTTGTACTCACGATTCTAGAGAGCTTCACGAAAGTGTCAAAAACCTCTTATTTGAACGCATTCACGTCTTTTTCAATATTATTATTATTATTATTATTATTATTATTATTATCTTTGTTGTGAAGCCTTAACTGCGGTGGGCTGGCGCCCTGCCCGGGGTTTGTTTCCTGCCTTGCGCACTGTGTTGTCTGGCCCGTGACCCTGTAGTTAGGATATAGCGGGTTGGATAATGAATGGATGGATGGAAACCAAAAGGTGTATAACAGAGACACAGAAACCAGACAGAAGCACAGACGTACAGACACTTGTCTTTTATATTAAGGTGCATTAGTTGTACAGTTTAGTATGTTATATGGATTTTTTTTTGTGCTTGTAATTTTTGTTGTGGGTCATAAGTGCTCATTATTGGCCAAAAATCTTTTTCACTCGTCTGAGCTCTTATTTCTTGGGGAGATGCCTTTTCCACTATCTTAACCTAAAATATGCAAATGTCAGTGTACATGGCCAAGATGTAGAACTTTATTTAAAGTCAAAGCGATCTTTATTGTCATCTCAACCATATACAACTATACAGATAGATGAAATTGCGAAGCTTAGGGTCCACAGTGTAACAGCATGACGTGCAAATAATAAATTAAAAATAGAATTAAAATTTAAATTTAAAATTTAGCCTTCTCTTTTGTCATGGAAGGGTCCAAGGCTGATCCTATTCCCCTTTATATATTTTTTTTAAATGCAGACATTAATAGAATCCCATGCAAATCCCATACTCTTACCACACTGTTGGGGTTGACTCCTATTGTAGTTCAACATTTCCCCCATTCTTTTACATTGTTACCCCAGACAAAATATTATACTCTTATTCACGTATAAATGAACTTAATGTTTATAATCATTTTCACAATGTAAATAAGCAGAGTATTTGTTGGTTAAAATAATATAACTTGACAATAGGCTACTAGGTGGCTCTCTGACTTATGCTGATTAGTCTCTTTGCTCCCGCATTTTCCTTGGCTGATAAAGGCAACATACAGTCATATGAAAAAGTTTGGGAAGCCCTTTCAGCCTGCATAATAATTTACTCATAACCAAATTTACTCATAATTTACTCATAACAAAAAGTGCTTTGCATGGCGGAAGAAGAGCACCGCATTCCAAGAAAAACACCAGCTACCTACTGTCAAATTTGGTGGAGGTTCCATCATGCTGTGGGGCTGTGTGGCCAGTTCAGGGACTGGGGCCCTTGTTAAAGTCGAGGGTCGGATGAATTCAACCCAATATCAACAAATTCTTCCAGATAATGTTCAAGAATCAGTCACAAAGTTGACGTTACGCAGGGGTTGAATATTCCAACAAGACAATGACCCAAAACACAGTTCGAAATCTACAAAGGCATTCATGCAGAGGGAGAAGTACAATGTTCTGGAATGGCCGTCACAGTCCCCTGACTTGAAAATCATCGAAAATCTATGGGATGATTTGAAGCAGGCTGTCCATCAAATTAAACTGAACTGGAGAGATTTTGTATGAAGAATCATCAGAAATACCTCCATCCAGAATCCAAACACTCATCACAGGCTATAGGAGGACGGCGTCTAGAGGCTCAAAGGAGCAAAAGGAGGCTCAACTAAGTATTGATGTCATATCTCTGCCCACATTTATGCACCTGTCTATTTTTGTTATGATGCAAATTGCATATTTTCTGTTAATGGAATAAAATTTATGTCGCTGCTGAAATACTACTGTGTCCATAAGGCATGTCAGATATTAAAAGGTAGTTGCTACTTTGAAAGCTCAGCCAATGAGAAACAAAAATCCAAAAAATTAAGAGGGGTTCCCATACTTTTTCATATGACTGTAGCTCGTCCTCCTCTTCTTAGAATGGAAAATGGCGCAGAGAGAGAAAGAGAGAATGTGAGTTTGCGGGCCTCGCGTATCCCATTCTAATGATCCGTGACACACCTCTCGCACCAATGGGTGTGTGAAGTTCCCAGTGAGTCGTGTCCTGCCAACACCCCCACCTCCCCAACCCCAGTCCAGCCCAGGCTTTCCTCCTGTAGGGGTAGAGGGGTGTCATAATTTCTAGCTGTCTCTTCCATTCCACACTAGCTCAAGTTGTTCATGGCCTTTCATCTTAGATTAACTGTATTCCACCAGGCTAGCTGACCAGTCAGTTTCTGAGATTTTGACCTGTTGTAAGTACAATAAGTATTTTGTTCTTTTACATAAGTACATATTCTTATCATAATATATCTTAATATTATTACATCATCCTCATGACACCTTCACTTCATCTAGCCTGTGTTTTGTTTTGTACAGCTGCTTTGATAGGTCATCTCAATTTGCTCAGATCCCCATTTTGTTCTTCAGGTCCGCTCCACAGACCTCACAAACGAGAGCGCACATTTTACAATCGAGCAGCTCAGTAGGTCACAGATTAGGAAAATTTTTCTCTCGAGAGAATGAATAGTCAATTACTAGATAGCTTTTCCCCTGAGTCACTGCTCTCTTACCTAATTATAAAACTTTATCAAACAGCTAAACAAAGGCACTCACGCTCGCGCTCACTCCGACTTTCGACTCATCAGTACGAGCGCTGCTGACTTCCCAGAGCCTGTGTGTTAACGAGTCGTTAATGCATATTTGGGCACAACAAGCAGGCAGTGTTACACTCTGACAAGCTGTCGCTCTCAGATTTAAAAAGTCAGACGTTCTGCTATTGGTTTGGGAACACGTTGTGTTAGCGAAGCATTTGCAGTTTACTGAACCAGAGAGCTTTTAGTCAAAAATTAAACAGTTAATTGATGGAATGAGAGAAGAGGCCTCCGAAATGGCTGATGCAGACAACAAGGCCGTCACGTCATCCTTAAGGATTTCAATCAAGGTTTGCTATAAGTCTGAACATAACCAAGAAGTGTCATTATTAACACCCGGCAGCCATTTGAGAGCCTCAGGTGTCAGACACACAGAGCAAAAGCATTTTGTGAATGGACGTTTTGATTGAGGCTCGTGTTCTGTTTTTGGTGAAAGAAAGATCTGAGTTTGTTCTAAATGAGAAAAGCTGTCACCATTATTTATACCTGAATGAAATTAGGAAAAATAATTACTTTGGATGAAATTATTTTTGGCCATTACTTCAACGTTTTACATCAGATGTTGAGTTCTTAGGTTTCTATGAATTATTTGCTGGGTAAACAAGCTGCCGGTAGCTCAACAGTCCCTGCCTCAGGTAATGTAGTAGAATCTTTTGATGTCACAGGGTCGGGGTCTGTCTCTCAGGCGATGATGTCATAGACACCTCTAGAAGTCACGTCTCAGATGTACTGGCTGATTACCTCTGAGGTCTTGTCTCAGTTAAAGCGGGTGCAGACGTCTGAGATCTCTAGAGGTTTTGTCTCTGAGGTGATCATGTTGTGGTTTTCTCTAGTGGTTCAGTCACAGTCACATTCAATGAGATGTTGACAGATCCTGTCTCTATGGTGATGACATTGCAGAATTCTCTAGAGGCTCAGTCTCACATCAATGGAACTACAGAAGTTTCAGATTCCCATAAGTCGTTTCTGAGAATCTAAGGCTATAGGTGTCTGCATTTTCATCTGATCTGTGATAGAGATCTTCAAGTTCTAAGCATCTAATGATCTGAATATAATGAATCTACATGCTTCTAAGGTGGCTATCAGAGCAGCATGACACTACAAGCTCCTAGATGTGAATTGGACTTGGGGTTGTTAATGATCCACCACTAAGCAATCTCCAGACCCCTGGTTGGAGATAATGAATCTACAAGCTTCTCAAATGGTTGTGACCTGTGATTGTAGGTGGTGAAGCTAAAAGCTTCTGAGTTGTCTTAGGGCTTGCAGTTATTAATGATGACTTTACAGGCTTCTAGAATGAACCTGGGCTTAGAAGTGATGATGATGTGATCATTTAGACCTGTGGTTAAAGACTTTGAAGATTAGAGCTTCTAAGATGACTTTAGAACCTGTGTTTGGAGATAACATCACTACAAACTCCAAAATATGAACTGGACTTAGGGTGGATAATGACAATGAACCCTGGGGCATCTCTAGACACATGATTGCAGATGATGAGTCTACAAGCTTCTGAGATAGCTGTGACCTATAATTGTAGGTGATGAATCAGAAAACTTCTGAGTTGTCTTTGGGCCTGAAGTTAGTGATGATGATATTACAGGCTTCGAGAATGAACCTGGTCTTAGAAGTGATGATGATGATGATGCGATCATTTGGACCTGTGGTTAGAGACTTTGAAGCTTAGAGCTTCTAAGATGACTTTGGAACCTGTGTTTGGAGATGATGACACTACAAACATCTAAATATACACTGGCCATAGAGTTGATAATGACGATGAACCCCGAGGTATCTCTAGACTTGTGGTTGCAGATGATGATTCCACAAGCTTCTGAAATGTCTGTGACTGGTAATTGTAGATGATGAATCAGAAAGCTTCTGAGTTGTCTTTGGTGATAACATTACAGGTTTCTAGAATGGACCTGGGCTTAGAAGTGATGTTGATATGACCTCTTTGGACCTGTGGTTAGAGACTTTGAAGTGTAAAGCCTCTAAGATGACATTGGACCTGCAGTTGAAGAGGATCACTCTATATATAGACATTGAAAGTGGACTTGGACTTAGTGTTCACATTGAGAGCTTTTAAGTTTTCGAGACTTCCTTGGACCTATGGTTAGAGACTTTGAAATATAAAGCTTCTAAGGTGACATTGGACCTGCAGTTAGAGCGGAGAACTCTAATAATATCAAGTGGCCTTGGACTTAGTGCTCATGACGAGGACTTACAGGCTCCTAAGGCCTCTATGGAACTGTGATGAGAGATTTTAAAGTGTAAAGCTTCTAAGGTGACTTTGAACCTACAGATGGAGAGGAGAAACCTATAGACATTGGAAGTGCAATTGGACAACCTGATAAATACTGATGTGTAGTTTCAGTTGTCACACAGACTTGTAGTTACTTTAAGTGTCTCTAATTAAGTCATCATTTCATTCCTGTCTCAATATGGCTGCTTAACTGTGCTCTTCATTATGTTGTCCTTTTCATGGTAATGGTGTGTGTGAGAGAGAGAGTGGGGGGAGTTAAACAAGCAAATGTATACATTCTCTGTGTAAACCCTTACACCAATAGGGTGTCATGGTACAGAATGGCCTCTGATTCAAAACCAAACAGCCCTACTCCAGACCAATGGGGCCACACAATACCTTTCACATCAGCCTCCAAAACTATTGGTTGAGCTGATGCTTGCCAGCGAAGTAGCTGGGCCTCAATGCGGAGGGTTGGTAATTATTTGGTTAATGGCTTTTGGGCTCTCAGTCCAAACACAGTCACTCCTACCAAAGCGGGTCTGATGCTCCATCCCACACACTGCCTTCTCAAACCCACTCACGACCATTTGGTAAGCTGAACCTTTCCAACTAGGTGGCTTTCCTCTCCCACAGAGAATCAATTGCCAAACCGGTTTGAGACACTCACCCCAACTCTGCCTTAAATTCTTAAGTCAGTCTTAAAGACTGGGCCATAGGGAGGGTTTAAACATCAAAGCATTGCTGATCTCATAAATTAAACACTAATATTACATTTGCTTTGTCTGACTTACAAATAAAGACATACAAAATCTTTTGTAGATAAGTCGGTGTTTGATTTTACCGTGTAATTTCTGGTATTTTATAATGTCGGTCATATAAGTTGAATGTGGAAGACTCACACTATTGGTCCAAGAGATTATGATATGCTAACGCCCACCTGAGAGAGTCACCACGGAGCACACGGCCTTTTGTTCTGTGTATTGTGCCTATGTGACCACATGGTAATACCCGAACTATTCTGAAGCGACATTTGCACTGATTTGTGTTTTTTGTATCTCGCACACTCATACACATTTATCATTAGAGCATCCCTTATCTAAGATGAAGCGTTCAATCAGAAGAAAATATGAAGCTGGTTTTAAAATTAAAAGTCATTGAAGTGGCGAAAGAAATTGGTAATTGTGCTGCTGCAACAAAATTCGATGTGTCTGAGAAACTGATGCGAGGTTGAAGGAGGAAAGCAGATGCAAAAAAAATAAGTGTCGTATTTTTGAAAGTCGGCGTATTTTATAAGGCAGGGTCTGATTTTATAATCGATTTTTCGGGTTTCAAGACCTGACTTATACACGAGAATATACGGTATATACAAAATTTCACACCACAACAGGCCTCTGTAGGCTGTGGTTGTACTGTAGGTGGTAAATCTTCAAGCTCCTGGAACTGTGGCTAAAGAGGATGATGCCCCCAAACACCTGTCCTGTTAACTGGGTGAAAGCATACAATAGAATAATGAGAGAGAGCGGTAAGGAGCACATGCTGATACAGCACTCACCACATGACAAACCAACTCAGGATCCCAGATTAGGACCCAAGTGCAGCCATGCAGTGGGTGACACCTCAGCACCACACTAGTTTAGATGGAATGGAACCAATGTGCCAATTCTGCCACCAACCCCCAGGTTTTTCCCTGTAAGTTGGAGGGCCTACATGCAGGGCTGGATGCTGATTAACGTCATACCCAGGACAGAACAATTGCAAGTTAAGGGCCTTGCTCAAGGGCCCAACGGAGTAGAGTCACCTTTGGCATTTACGGGATTCAAACCGGCAACCTTCTGATTGCCATTGCATATCCCTAGCCTCAGAGCCACCACTCTGCCCATACAATAATATTATGCTAAAAATAACAGAAAATATATTGAAGGCTGTACTATTTTCCTATGGCTTCTGGTTGAAGTGAAGGAAAGGATGTCATAAGCAGTCGTTGAATTGCCAAAATGACAGCAGGCAGCAAAAAAATCCCTAGAGACGCTTCTTATAGCACCATGGCCAGCTATCCTCCATTCCACAACAGCCTCCAGGGAGTCTGGAGTGAGCCGCGTGGAACGCCACCCTGACTACAATGGATTGGTAAAACATTTCCTGCAACTTGCTTGCACACATCAAAAGCTCTGAGACTCCTCCTGAGAAGTCCAGTCTTCTCTGGCCATTCTTATACAGTGCCATTGTGTCTTCAGACCAGTCCAGTTTGCCGTTCTCATGGACCCCCAGGAACTTATAGCTCTGTACCACCTCTACTTAATTCCCTTGCATGGTAACTGGTCTCATGGGCTTCTTCACATGCCAGACGTCCACCAACAACTCTTTTTGCCTTGTTGTTGAAGATCTGCAGATGGTTTTCATTGCACCACAAGACAAAGGCCTCCACCACCTGGCTGTTCTCTGACTTACCTTCATTATCAGTACAACCTATGAAGGAGAAGTCATTTGAGAACTTCTGTAGATGCAAAATGCTGGTATTATACTGGAAGATGATACAGCTACAGGCCTCTAACGATTCTAGACCCCTCGTCTCTAATGTCATCCTTCACTGGGGGTCCTGTATTTGGAGGCTTGTCTGCTCCCATGTTTTAGATGGTGACATTTCAGACCTTTCTGCTGACTCCTATCTCAGCAGCTCAGGCGTTTGTGACACCTGCAGGTCTTGTTCCATGTTATAAGACTGAGACGTCTGCTTGAGAGCTCAGAGCTTATGAGATGGTTTTAGAGTTGAGCTTGGAAACAGTGGGTTGGCAAGCTTTTGAGAGGCCTGTGAATCTGCAAAATCACAAGCAGCTGGGTGAGTCAGATGAAAAAGCTCATTAAACAAAATCTGGAAGGCAAAAACTCGACTCTTCTTGGAAACCGCAAGTCGGGTCTAATGGGATGCTTGTAGTCCAGCCAGATGTCAGCGTTCGATTCCCTTTTGTTTTTCTTTCATTACATTGCAGTTTTCAACACGACAACTAAGTGCCATCCGCCGTTACTTTGCTTGTATTCCTGACTGCTCTGCCTGCTCGCTGCCCACCAGTCCTCCTGGAGCACATCTGTTCTCTTCTGCAGAGTGTATCAAGAAGTTTTAATGCAGCTGTGTTGGCCACCACATCCCGGCACGTGCTTGTGAAATCTGCCAAATAAAGCCCCAACCGCCTCCAGTGTGTCCCCAGCCACATGACTGTACAGTCAGCCACAAGGACAAGTGACGTTCACCGAGAGCTGCATTATGCTAGCATTCGCCATATTGTTTGCTTTTGTTTTTAATTCCAGGAACAAATAAAGTTTATGCTCTCGGAGTCCATGCTGGGAGCGTTCTGGTCGGGTACGGCCAAGGTAAATAAGCAGAACCTCCAGGGTGTCAACATCAGAGAGCAGGAGAAGTTAAATAAGCCTTCACAGGAAAACAGGAAAATATTACAAACCTATTTAATGAATGAGCTGAGCTGCCGTTTGGCTCTGACCATTTCTTTACTCATACAATACTAAAGTAGCATCCTTAGCATTATGTTTACCCCCAGAGAAATTAACCAAAAACATTGAATTTGTTTTCAATAAAAAATATATTTTGTGTAACAGAAATATGTCAATACCAAAATGTCAGTGTAACTACAGTAGGACATGTACAGTGGGTATAGAAAAGAATCCCCCCTTAGAAATACTCCCATTCATTTAGTTTGCTTTACAACCTTAAATGAAAACACACAAACTAATATTTCTTCCCAGCTTGACTTACTCAATGAAACCTCTTAACATCCAAGTGAAAGTTCTCACAGCTACAGTTCAGAAGAATTTTAAAAAATCAAAAATAAAACCTACTGAGATTAATAAAGGACCCCCATGTCATTGTCATTTTGTTGATCCCCCTTTTGCTTTATTGACAGCCTTGAGTCTTTTGGGGTCTTCTCTATCAGCTTTGCCCATCTAGACTGAGCCCACTCAATATTTGCCCACCCACTCTTCTTTACAGTTTAACTGTTCAAGTTCGGTCAGATTGGCTGCTGAGCGTTGGTGGTCTGCTATCTTTAGATCTTTGTGTGCTTTGGGTCGTTTGTCGTGTCGAAAGGTGAACATTCTGCCCATCTTTAACTTTCTGGCAGAGGGTAGCAGGTTTTCCTCAAGAATTTGATGGGATTTTGCCCCCATCCATTTTTCCTTCTTCCCTACCGAGAGCCCCAGGCCCCCCCACAACAGGATGCTGCCCCCTTCTTGCTTTACTGTAGGTATGGTGTGTTGTGGATGATGAGCTGCATTGGTGTACCGTTTGGTATTGAGGCCAAATAGTTTGATTTTGGTCTCCTCTGACCATAAGACCTTTTTCCAGTTGGCATCAAGGAGCCAAACCTCCAACGAGCCTTAATGTGGATTTTTCCTTGCGACCCTCCCAAACAAGCCACCATTGTAAAATTGTTGTCAGATGCACACCATTAATCACCACTCTTTGCCATCAAATCCTGTAACTCCTTCAAAGTGGCCATTGGCCTCTCAGTAGCTTCTCTTACCTGTTTCCTCCTTGCTCTTCTATCCATTTTGGAGGGACGGCCTGATCCAGGGAGGGTCCTAGCAGTACCAAACACTTCTTCATGATGGACTTTAATGAGCTCCTTGGGAATGATAAAGCCTTTGAGAATTGTTTGTCTCCATCTCCTGCCTTATGTCTGTCCACAACTCTATCCCTGAGATCTTCTGAAAGTGGCCTGCCACCCATAGTCAGTTGTATGCTGTCAGTTGCTCTACCAAGCAAGGGAGTGAATGGACCAGGAACAGCTTCACTAATCACACTCATTACAACTGAGCACAGGTGGAAGGAAACCAGTATCTGTAATGGAAATAGTGGGCACTGACACCTGAGTGAGTTTGGGGGCGGGGGTCCTTTATTGATCTCAGTATTTCTTGTTTTTTATTTTTTTTAAATTCTTCTGAACTGTAGCTGTGAGATCTTTCACTTGGATGTTAGAGATGGCATTGAATAAGTAAAGCTGGAAAAAATATTGGTTTGTGTGTTTTCATTTAAGGCAGTAAAACAAGAAAATATTTCGAAGGGGGGGGTTCTTTTCTATACTCACTGTATATAGTGTTTCCACTGCTCTACTCATGCACGTCCTTCATGTGACATGTTGTGAGACAGCCACCAATGCACAGCTCGATCTCACATTCGGGACAGTAGACGCGTGTTTCTTTGCACACTTTTCTTATAATATTGTTTCTGTTGCTTGTGTATGATGGAACAGGGTTTCTTGAAGGTGTAGAAAATTCATTGTGGACCTGTGGTGATGCAGAGCAAGCCTAGTGGGGTTTAGCAGGTATGTCTGATGGCTCCCATGGTGCTTTGAGTGTGTCTGATCAGCATTTGGAACACCGCAAGGCAGTAGGAGCTTGAGAGGCACTGGAGATTCAGTGGCTACGTCCTGTGCTACCTGAGGTAATGCTGCGAGTAAATCAATGGAGACTTGTGGCTTTAGTTAAGACTGTGAGAAAGCCCGATGAGGGCCTGGTGTCAAGTAGGCATGGCCACTGGGCATCTGTGTTACTAAAACCACTGGGGATCTGTGGCACTATCAGTAATCATCGTCGGGGTTTGGTGGATGTCTCACGTCATTTACCCCGGCGTGTATTACAATGGATCCCACTGCCCTCTTCTTGTGCCTCTCGAAAACTATTGGCACACGTCGCAAAACATCTCGGACATGAGCACCGGGAAAACAAAAGACAAAAGATTTCTGATTAGGGCATGAGATGTTTAGGTTTCATACAATCGAATCTCCTATCATAAATACATCACCCGGGGTTGAAGGCAAACTGGGGGCGTGGAGATGCTTGCCTGTGCCAATGGACGTGTTCTTGCCTTAAACCCCCACATGCATAGCTGAAACAAGCTGAGGTCTACGACGATGAGGCACGGGGGTAAAGCTCACTTGGCCTTGGATGTGAGTGGCACAGCGTGGAGTCAATGTTACTGAAACTCGATGTGTTGCGTCGATTTCAGATGTTTGGGATGATTTTTTCAGCAGCCGAGCCTTCATATCCCGCAGGTACCTCCATCTGGATAGGAGTTTCTGGATCTGGTTGTCGAGAGCCTGGAGTTCCTCGACGACGTGATTCATCTCATTGTCGGCCACTGTCTGCTTCTGCTTCTGCTTCGTGCCCTAGGAAAGAATGAGAGAGAGGAGAGAGAGGATGTCTATATCAATACGGGTACATCCAATGAAGATTAAATATTCGGAAGAACTTCTTTCCTCAAAGAGTTGTGGGACTCTGGAACAAACTACCGAGTCATGGAGTTGAAGCAGAATCCTTGACAACCTTTAAGAAGGATCTGGATAAGATTTTGGGGAACACTTAGCTAGTAGCTAAACAAATGAGCCTGATGGACTGAATGGTCTCCTCTTGTTTGTCAGATTTCTTAGGTCTTGTCATACTACACGTAAAACCAATTGCATACTGGACCTTACAGGTATGTCTGATGGATAAGCCTGGTCAAAGTGTCCAGTGCGACTTTATGTTATCCGAGTGAACCTTTTTTTTTTTTTTCTTGTTTGGATGTCCTCTCTTACCTGTCGGATTAAGACGCTCACTTGTATCCCTTTGGTTACTCAGTTTGGCAGATTCCCATCAAGTGAAGCCCCACTGTTTCACGAATAGAAAGCCCCACCTTGTGCCCCGTGACTGTCAGCAGAGTCTTGAAATGGAATTAACACTTAATGAAAATGGATAGCTGTGTGAATGTGGGTTGAGTCAAATATCAATACTTGCCTGCAAGACATAGTAAATTATAGGCGTCTATAGATTCGGCCATCGATTTCTCACAGGCCTTATCCCTCATCTTCCCAACCCCCATAATGGCATCCAGCACTTGCAGTAGATCAGGTTAGCAGAGAGGAGTCGACCAGGCCTCGTCTGTAAGAGGACATTGAGATAATGAGGGGACGGGGCGTGGAGAAGTCCAGCAGCAGCTCCTGCCTCACGTCTCAGCTCATTTACTCGACAGCAGGGGAGCTGCCTTCTTTGTGTACCACCCCGTATCTCCACGTCTTACTTACTGATGCTGTGCACAGACAAATTGTAACCTCCATAACAATACCTGTTTCTAGATTCATTCATTTAGATCTTCATTATTATTGTTTTGTTTTTGTTCTGTCTTCCCCTTCCTAAAGCAGCAACCAACCTCTGAAATGCCTAATTTGGTGCTATCTCAGCTGTAGAGCTTTACCCAGGGGCTTTACTGACATTTCATTGGATGGAATTAAATGAAACGCAATGCTGTTTGCAGATGCTGGTTTACGTTTGAAAATCTGCTTCTTTTCCTTACCCATAGATCATTGTTTCTCAAAGTGTTTTTTGGACCAGGAGCCACTTTGCTGCCACGGCTATGTCTTTGGAAGACAACTCGTGCTGCTCCTCAGTCTCTTTCTATGTTGTAAGCTAATTCTCTTCTATGAGCTACCATAGCGGCTCCTTTTTGTCGGTTTTACTCACAGGTTTCCTCCTCTCACCTGGTGTCTTCTCTCAGGAACGGGTGACATACGCTGTCCCTATTTAACTCTCTTGCTTACGAGGTGTTTCACCGTGCCCACCTAGAAGGAAAGTCTGAATTACAAGATTAATATTTAAAGCTCACTGGATTTACATTTCAAAGTTCTAGTTTTGTAGTAAATGATCCGTAATAAAGTGTTGAAGGTGGAATTTAAGGATTGGTGTTGTCAGAGGCTCGCTCTTGAGGCGAACGTCAACTGGATTTGAAAAACAAGTGTCTGATGTAGCGAAGGTGTTAGGTTGGATGGAAAGTGAGAGAGACTGGAAGTCTGAAGAAATGGTGAAAAAGAGAAAAGAGAGATGGAGCAATTACTACAACCATGCAGGATCAGTGCTGGAAGGAGTGGTGTAGACATGAAAGATGGTTCTGCCCAAATAGAAGTTAGTTAGACAGGGCGGTGTTTTAGAGCCAATTCATGTGACTTTATCAGTAAGAAAATAAATAAATAAAAAGAAAGCAGACTACGGTAGCTCATGCACTACCTGGCACATACTCGCGGACCACCAGTTGTCCACAGATCACACTTTGAGAAGAATCACTGCTCTAGATAGATAGATAGATAGATAGATAGATAGATAGATAGATAGATAGATAGATAGATAGATAGATAGATATAGGGTGGTCCAGATCTAATTATGCAATTTTCATTACGCTATAACTTGTTAAGTTTATTACATAGAGAATTCACAAAAAAAAATTTTTGTTGTCGATAGATGGCAGCACCTACCCTGCATTCCAAAATGGCGGGAAGACGGTTGTCAGTCGAACAGCAGGTGTGATGTGTTCGCCTTTTCATAATTGCATAATTAGATCTGGACCACCCTGTAGATAGATAGATAGATAGATAGATAGATAGATAGATAGATAGATAGATAGATAGATAGATAGATAGATAGATAGATAGATAAAAAGTTTAGTATGGTTGGCAGGATTAGACAGATTAATATATAGACAGTGTAGAAAGACAAGGAAAAAAGATAAAGATTTGGGGAGGATCCACCCTGTATATTGTAATTTTCACTGCCCCTGTATTAGGATCTAGCGGGTTGTACAATGGATGGATATATGGATGGATGGATGGATGAATGGAAAAGTGAATGTTAGTTGAGAGTAGCCTCATAGGACTGAGTCCAATACATGACTGCTGCAGGGAGGAATAGGAGGTTCTTTTATAGTCAAGGGAAAGGAAGAGGCGGACCATCTAGATGCAGAAGGAGGAAATGATGTAATTAGGGGTATGTTCTATAGCCAGAAGGAAGTGGATTAGATCTTATTAGTCCCTGCAATGAAGGAGAGAAGGCTTTAGTGCACATGATTAGCCCCGCATATCGGCACTTTGGAATCAACCAGACCCTGCTGCTGCCTCCCATACGCACGTATGTGACAACAGGTAGAAAGAAATTTTAGTATAGTTGGCAGGATTAGTTAGATTAACAACAGTTAGTTAGTGTAACAAACAATCTCAGTTCTACTGAAAATATCAATTAAACCTTGACCACCTTCATCTCCTAGTAAACGTAAAACACTATGCTTATCCTAAAAGAAATGTAACTCAGATCGATAGATATTTAGTGTAGCTGTCAGGATTAGATAGATAGATAGATAGATAGATAGATAGATAGATAGATAGATAGATAGATAGATAGATAGATAGATAGATAGATAGATAGATAGATAGATAGATAGATAGATCCATGAGACTGGATTGAAATTCTGCTCTATGTGTTTCATTCTATAGAAACTAAGATTTTCCTTCGCAAATCACAAATATATGTGTGTTATATTAATTGGTGATGCCAGATGGGTTTGAAAAGAAATAAATTGTTGTTTTTGGCAAAGTCAGTAAGATTACAGGCACAGAGGGGATTGTTTCCTCATCTACTGATTCTATCTATTGTATGTTATAATAGCCAATCAGTCAGTCAGTCATTCATTCTCTAACCTGCTATATCCTAACACAGGGTCACGGGGGTCTGCTGGAGCCAATCTCAGCCAGCACAGGGCGCAAGGTAGGAACAAATCCCCGGGCAGGGCATCAGCCCACTGCAGGGCACACACACACCCAGCACACACTAGGGACAATTTAGGATCGCCAATGCACCTCACCTGCATGTCTTTGGACTGTAGGAGGAAACCCACGCAGACACAGGGTGAACATGCAAACTCCAATAGCCAATCAGGTGGTGAAGACAACACCCTTGTCCAATCAGGATTGTTTGAGAAAGTTTTGTCTTCATAAAGATAAACCTGTTAGGGTTCGGGTTTCTGTATTTATTTTTTATACATTTTTTTTTCCTATGGATTACTGAGGCCAAACTCTCGTCTTTGGATTTTTAAGATTCCTGAATATGAATTTGACATTTATTTCCAGAAAGTCCAATCGCTTGAAGAGTAATCAGATTTTTTTGGGCATTTTGTATCTTTCTTGATGGCCGCCAAGCTTTGGCTTATGTCGTTGCAACTTCATTGAGCATTGCTGGGGCCTGTCCTCAGAGTTAGCGATGTTCAGGTTTGATGTTCAGGTCTTGTTTATGTTGTGGACTCGAAATCCTTTTTCAAATTGCTACTTCCAAAAGTTTCTCAGTACTAATGTTGCCTGGGTTTTACTTCTGCTCCGAATTTTTGACCCTGATACTTGTCTGTTTTTCTGGTTTTGACACTCCTGCTTTTCATCCTTTTTGACTCTTTTTCCGTTTAATCGTCTGTTCTCTCGATCCTTTCCCAAATCTTGTCAGTTTGCTGACATAACAAAGTCCAGTTGTGCAACAAACCTGAGGCAGAGCTACCGAGAGGACAGCGATTCCCAGCAGCCAGCCACAGTATGCAGGGAGCGATGGAAGGAAGCCACTGGCACACAATTAGTTGCCATTCAGCAGGAGGAAAGGCCCGGAGGGGGACTACTGCAGTTTTTCACGCACGACATCCGTGAATTTATCCATCCATGTTTTTTGCTTGCAGAATGCAACTCTTCCACTTAAGATATGCACATCCTAAATAACAGCAGTCCCCATAACTGATTCATTGTGCATTCCATAGTACCAGAGTAAGATTTCAGTGTTTGGTTAACAATGATGGATCCCTGATTACCACGGCATATTTTACAAACTCCTTGATGTTCTGCCTAAAGGGAGACAGAGATCAAAAAATTTAAAAAATGACAGAAAACACTAAAACCAGAATATGCCCAAAGGTCAAAAACCGGGGATCAGAGCCAGAAATGTAATCAAAATACAGAATCAAAAAACGAGCAGAGACTCGAGACCAGGAATTCAGAGGTTTTAGTTGATCTGGTATTTCCGATATCGTGGAATTAATGCAAAACAACTTTATACCGTTGCTTGTTTGATATCACTAACGAGCGCAGTTGTATTCCGAGACGGATTTCCACAGAATGGGCAGCACAATGCTCGCTGCCTGTGGTGTCGCGGTAGAACGTAAAGAAACATACAACTGTGACAGGAGGCAAGAAACAGGCCCCAGATTTGGATTCTCTGTACTTCAAAATCCCATAATATACACTCACCTAAAGGATTATTAGGACCACCATACTAATATGGTGTTTGACCCCCTTTCGCCTTCAGAACTGCCTTAATTCTACGTGGCATTGATTCAACAAGGTGCTGAAAGCATTCTTTAGAAATGTTGGCCCATATTGATAGGATAGCATCTTGCAGTTGATGGAGATTTGTGGGATGCACATCCAGGGCACGAAGCTCCCGTTCCACCACATCCCAAAGATGCTCTATTGGGTTGAGATCTGGTGACTGTGGCGGCCATTTTAGTACAGTGAACTCATTGTCACGTTCAAGAAACCAATTTGAAATGATTCGAGCTTTGTGATATGGTGCATTATCCTGCTGGAAGTAGCCATCAGAGGATGGGTACATGGTGGTCATGAAGGGATGGACATGGTCAGAAACAATGCTCAGGTAGCCCGTGGCATTTAAACGATGCCCAATTGGCACTAAGGGGCCGAAAGTGTGCCAAGAAACATGCCCCACACCATTACACCACCACCACCAGCCTACACAGTGGTAACAAGGCATGATGGATCCATGTTCTCATTCTGTTTACGCCAAATTCTGACTCTACCATTTGAATGTCTCAACAGAAATCGAGACTCATCAGACCAGGCAACATTTTCCAGTCTTCAACTGTCCAATTTTGTTGAGCTCGTGCAAATTGTAGCCTCTTTTTCCTATTTGTAGTGGAGATGAGTGGTACCCGGTGGGGTCTTCTGCTGTTGTAGCCCATCCGCCTCAAGCTTGTGCGTGTTGTGGCTTCACAAATGCTTTGCTGCATACCTCGGTTGTAACGAGTGGTTATTTCAGTCAAAGTTGCTCTTCTATCAGCTTGAATCAGTCGGCCCATTCATTCTCCTCTGACCTCTAGCATCAACAAGGCATTTTCGCCCACAGGACTGCCGCATACTGGATGTTTTTCCCTTTTCACACCATTCTTTGTAAACCCTAGAAATGGTTGTGCGTGAAAATCCCAGTAACTGAGCAGATTGTGAAATACTCAGACCAGCCCGTCTGGCACCAACAACCATGCCACGCTCAAAATTGCTTAAATCACCTTTCTTTCCCATTCTGACATTCAGTTTGGAGTTCAGGAGATTGTCTTGACCAGGACCACACCCCTAAATGCATTGAAGCAACTGCCATGTGATTGGTTGATCAGATAATTACATTAATGAGAAATTGAACAGGTGTTCCTAATAATCCTTTAGGTGAGTGTATATTAAAGAATTCGGAATAATTGCTAGAACGAGAACAAAAATGTATAAATGTTGGAGGTCAAAATACTTTTTTTTAAGGTATAACAAAGAAAATCCTCGAGCAAGCATTGCATTGCTGGGATGACTGACTACACTGTCCCACCAGGAGAACCACACCATGCCGCTCATCTCAAGCAGCTATAAGCCAAGAATAACACAAAATTTCCAAAAAGATCGATAATAAAAATATGTCAATGATGTTTCTAACTATAAGCAAAGTAAAATGGAAAAAAACAAAAACAAATCAAGGACTAGAAACAAAGCCAAAAAAGCCAGAAAACCAGGAATCCAAATGAAAAAATCAAAAGACCAACAAACTTTTAAAAATGGAGGGAGAAGCACGAAAGGAAAGCAGCTGAGAAAGCAACTAATCCCTCCGCAGAGAATTGAGGCAAACACAATGAATATAAAACCATTTTTAGGTCACACTTAAAGGTAGCAATTAAGATTACAATACACTTAAAGATACAACAGGCACGACAATAAGGGGAAATTTCAAAATGTACAAAAAAACCATAGCAAAATAAAAAAAAAATGAAATAGATATGTGTGGTTATCTCTCAGGAGCTGAACACATTCCGTTTTTTTCCATTATGGAGCATCTTCCAGTCTTTGACTGCTCAGTCAGCATCTCCCTTTCATTATCTGTCTCTTTTCTTTATGCCTGCATGTCGATTACAACTGAGACATCTCATTTTTCTTTAAATCTGAACCGCTATGGGCTGAGTCAAACATTTTACATACACGAGCTGTTCTTTCTTTCTTTCACTGATACATCTTTTTTTCTCTTTCATGTTGTGCTTCTTTTTTTCAATGCGCAGGTCATCTTTTAACTACTGACGTCTTTGTTCAGAGTGTCTCCTTTATTTCTATATCAGCAGGAAGCTATTGACTCGGGCGCTTCTGTGTTTCCGTGCTGCTTAACAATGCAAGTGGCTTTCTTTCTGAAGAAGCTTTCTATGATTTCATTTTGGAGATTTTCACAGCAGCCTTGTAGAATCTGCACTGACAAAGGGCCTTTCACTTATCCACCTATCTGCCCGTCCAGGCTGCAATGAGAGCAATGGAGAAATGCGACCTGGAATGGACACAAAACACTCACTCGCTCACTTAGTCTTACAGACACGGGACCATCTTAAAGTGCTCAGTTGACCACGAGCACGGTATGTAGGGGGTATGAGGTTACACGAAAGATTGTGTGTGTGTGTGCCATTCACCTCTAATCTTCTGTTGCAGTTGGATGTTCACACTGGTTCATTCCAACCTTGTGCTCTAAACTGTTGTGCTGCCACATCTCAGCATTTCGACGGTTTGAAAACTGAAAAACTGAAATGCCTCCTATTGTATTCTAATGGCACATCTTCTGCATTTTACTTCTTTCCAACCGCTGGGCCAAGAAGGTTTGCTGGCCTCTATGAATTTACACAATAATGTCATTACTGCCTAAGATTAATAGCAGGCTGGTAATGCAAACACACTTAACTTCAAGGAAATGCATGTTATGAGGCAGGCTGGCCCCGTGCCATGTCAATTAGCCCTGCGCAGACTTGTCCACCTGAATCTGTGTGAACCAGGGAGGACCCTTTTAGCTTATTGTTTTTCTATACAGTCTGATGTACTCATTTTAATTCTATCTATCTATCTATCTATCTATCTATCTATCTTCTAATTTTGTGATCCTGCTGACTATACCAAAATCAATACCTATCTATCAGTCTATTTATCACATTGTGACTTTCATATCTATCTATGTAATTTTGTGATCCTACTGACTTTATTAATATTTTCTATCTATCTATCTATCTATCTATCTATCTATCTATCTATCTATCTATCTATCTATCTATCATCACAAAGTACCTTTCACATCTATCTATCTATCTATCTATTATATAGTTCCCATTATATCTATCTGTCTGCCTTTCTATCTATCTTGCCTACTATACTAAAATATCTATCTATTGATTATATAGCACCTTCCATATCTATCTATCTATCTATCTATCTATTATATAGTTCCCATTATATTTCTCTGTCTGCCTTTCTATCTATCTTGCTTACTATACTAAAATATCTCTATATCTGCCTGTTATCCCGCCTACTATGCTAAAATATCTATCTATCTAATAATGTTAATATTGAGAGCATGCAGACACAATCAACTGAACCCTTGTTCTCAAAACATCGAGGCAGCCACACTAACCTTTATGTAAACCACTGATAACAGTAAGTGATTAGGCAGTGCATTGCACCCTGGTCCTTAGTGCAGGAAGGCAGCAGTTCTAAGCTCCACACCATATTATCTAGACTGTGCACAGACAAGTGACAAGCTCAGGGGCCTCATGTATAACGCCGTGCGTAGAACTCGCACTATAACATGGCGTAAGCACGAAAGCTGAAATGTGCTTACGCACAGAAAAATCCAGATGCAGGAATCTGTGCGTACTCCAACTTCCATGTTCTTCCATTACATAAATCCCGATCAGCATGAAAAGTAACGCTCGTGCACGCGCTTTATGTAACGCCCCAACTCCTCCCAGAGTTACGTCTCTTTGAATATGCAAATCAATATAAATCGCCCTTAAGTGCAGCCTTCTGTGAAAAGACAATGGGAAAAGCGCCTTTCACTCTATCTATCTATCTATCTATCTATCTATCTATCTATCTATCTATCTATCTATCTATTATATAGTGCCTTTCATATTTATTTAACTATTTATCATATAGTGCATTTCATATATAACTATCTATGTAATTTTGTGATCCTGCTGACTATACTAAAATTAATATCTATCTGTCTGTCTGTCAGATAGTGGCCCTCATATCCATCTCTCACATCTATCTATCTGCATGCTTTAGAACTGTTTTGGGCTTGGGGCCACTAGTTCATGACGGAATGAACCACCACAAACTTTGGACGGCCCTCCGGATATATAAGTAGATTGGAGGGCAGTTCCTGGAAATGTTTGGCAGGTGGCCCCACCTCTTGGAGACCACCCATAAAACAAAAGGCACATAACAGTGGAGGTGTTAATACAGTAAAGTCAAAAGGAACGAACGATGCAAATCATTAACCAAAGTCAAAATGATCATAAAGGACATGAAACAAGAATGAACCCCAGCCAGGAGAAGAGCTGTGGCTGAAATATTACTGTCCCGTTCAATTTGAATCTTCTTTATGGATTTTCTCCACTGAAACATGAAATTTAAAGTTTTTGTCCACTACCTCTACAAACTACGTGGATAACATATCATATAAACAATATTATCTATGAGCAGAGTATTCGTTTGTTAAGTAAAAACCTTTTGTGCCACCCACTTTGGGCTCATTCTGGATCGAGGACGGCCTGCAGTGTCTCCCTCTGTCTACACCAGCAGCCTCGTTTGTTTGACTGGACCGCAGTCTGTCTTTGTGATTTATGGTGCCTCATGCAGTCTCACAAAGAACCCAGTAATACCACAGAATTAAATAATTAAAGAAACACTTTGTTCACATTCAGGCAGTGAAGTAATGGCTGACATTTCCTACTTATTTATTATTTATTTATAATTGCACTTCTGAACACTTCAGACTAATAGCGTGTGTGTCACAAACACCTTCCAAACCCCGTTTTTTGGTTTTCTTTTTGACGTTGTGTCTCACAGGGTAACCACAGCTCATCGGCCTCCATCTCCTTTTAACACGCCACTAATTGCCCTGATCATGCTGGGCTGCCCACAGATGGACAGCTCATGCAATTTACACTGTTAAAGAGGTGCGAATCGATCCATCAACAATAATCAAGTTAAATAAGGATGTCATTAAAGGCTGACGGGGATGTTAAGCTAGATGTGGAAACACGACATTGGGAGCGAGACAGGGAGCTGCTCGGGTGTCCCATTTTCTGGTGGCTTCCTTTAATCCTTAAAGCTGTGGCTGGCAAGGGACCGCCTGCTCGCAGCTTTGTTTTATTTCCTTTAAGCACTTAGTAATCATTGTCTCGTGTTTTGCTTTTCGTTTACACTGCGCAGTGGAAATGGATTAAGACATAATTGGGTAAATATATAATTACAGCCACAGCGGTAAATCAGGAGTCGTGAGAAAAAAAAATCATCTCGTCTCCCACTCAGCTAATTAACTATTAATTCAGCCGGCTGTGTGTGGTCGGGGTGGGGGTGAAGTCATGGCATTGGTTGTGCGCATAGTGGGAGAATCCCATTTTTACCATAATAGCGACAACATTTCTGGTCATTTTTCAATGAAAAAACGCCATTTTGATAATAATGTTAGATTCTCGGGTGGCGTTTGGGCACGGTTGCCAATTTTTCGCCATGTCCTTGAATGTAAAGAGGTGACTGCAATGAATAGTCTTTATCGGTTTTTACGCCCTGAGTCTTCATTCCGTATTCAGCAACCTGTGAGGCTCAGCCACAGCTCTTTATCTTTCGGAAAGAAGAAGTTGCATTTCCTTCAAATGAGACTAATTAGTGAAATAATTCATGCTGTAAGGTGTTGTGAGGAGATTACGATGTGCGTCCCGAAGGACAAACACAGACAGGACTGGGAAATGAATGTGCTGACCAGGAGAGCACGAAAGAGTGGTCATGACACAGGCTGCGGGCCTACACCTCGTAGGAACTGCGCCAAAAAGTCTGATAAGAATAAGAATTTGCACTACCTTAGAGTAGGACGTGACTAGGGTTGCCAGACATCTCTTGCCAGACATGTCCCTTATTTGATCATTCTGTCCCTTGTCCCGTACTGAACTTTCAGGGACACCTAATTATTATTATTATTATTATTATGAATAGTAGTCGTAGTATTTTTATTATTATTAAACATGCACACACCAACTCCCAGAACGTGCCTACACAGTCACTTCCATGCCCACCCGCTTTGCATTTTCTAGTTTTGCTGCTGTTACTTCTTCTTAATGTCAGGTATGGTTAGGTTAGGGTTGCCAGACCTCCCTTATATGCGGGACATGTCCCATATTTGATCATTTTGTCCCCTGTCCCGTACTGACCTTTCAGGGATACTCAAATGTCCCATATTTAGTTAATTTTCAAATTTTGTAATAAAAATATATTGTTGCTACCTTCTTACAGTACTTAGCTGTAACTTTATAAGTAATTACGTTTTCTTTTCTCAGATTCTCTTGATGAAAATAACCCAAACGTAACGAGGAAACTCGTGTATGCTGCCCGTTTGCAGATTGTTCAGTTGCCCTGGTTGGCTGAGGACGGTGACGCTCTTACCGTTGTGCTCTCCAGCCGCGCGGATGTGTAGTTTTGTGTCAGCATTGCAACATACGGGGTCAACAAAGGGTGTTGTTACAACGTTTTTTCTAACTGCCTGTATTAAATAATAATAATATTACTTTGTTGTCTGTATTAAATAAATAGTTTCAAATGATTTCACTTTTACATAATTTTTTTAGCTTGTATTAAATAATTTTCAAATGATTTTACTTTTGTTTTCGTCATAACCCATTAAAATCCTTGCTTTATGTTTTTAACTTCTGTCTCTACTTTTATATAATATATTAGTCTGGGTGTGTAGAGGGCATGTATACATTTATATATATAGTAATATAGAGAGAGATTTTAAGAGTGTCCCATATTTCTAATTTTCTAATCTGGCAACCCTAGACGTGAGAAGTAGTTATGATGCATACTACAACAACAACAACATTTATTTATATAGCACCTTTTCATACAAAAAAAATGTAGCTCAAAGTGCTTTACAAAATGAAGAATAGAAAAATAGAAGACACAGTAAAAAATAAAAATAAGTCAACATTAATTAACAGAGAATAAGTAAGGTCCGATGGCCAGGGTGGACAGAAAAAACAAAAAAACTCCAGACGGCTGGAGAAAAAAAATAAAATCTGCAGGGGTTCCAGACCATGAGACCGCCCAGTCCCCTCTGGGCAAGCTTGGAGTAGGAATTCATATTTGAGAATGGATGACGTCACGAATTTATGGCACCCTGAGCCACAAAACGGCACCCGTGAAGTCGTTTTCTAAATTGCTTGGAAATCATGATGACACCGCAGTTTTCTGATACAAACGTTAAGGCTTTATTCATCCATCCATCGATTATCCAACCCGCTATATCCTAACTACTATCCCAGCGAACACAGGGTGCAAGGCAGGAAACAAACCCCGGGCAGGGCGCCAGCCCACCTCAGTTAAGGCTTCACAACAAAGATAATAATAATAAAATTGAAAAAGACGTGAATACGTTCAAATAAGAGGTTTTTGACACTTTCGTGAAGCTCTCTAGAATCGTGAGTACAACCGCTTCACTTCGCAACGACATCAAGAATGGTACAATAACAAGTGTGGAAATGAGAAGGCCAAGACAAATCCACTGAATGAGAGTTACTCCTGATAATGGCCGTGTTTATTTAACAATGAATGATTGGTAGCGGTACTTTCAGAAGAATCACCTTTATACCATTTAGTTCTACAGGAAGCAACTCATCAAAATAGCAAGTATCGAAACTAGCCATGGCCGTTCTTGCGCTATTTCTGAAACTACATTCACTCTTCCACTGCTCCCGATCATCTTCTGTTGTGTCGTGTCTGTCTTTCCATTATTCTTCTGTGCGGCTCTATTTACACAAAACTCTGAGGGTCTTCATCTGTCTTTTTAACCTTCACAGACTTATAAAGCGTAATGCGATTGCTCCAGAGCTCTGCATTCCTGTGTGACGTTTCGCTGTCAGTCACCCATCCAGTCCTGCTTATTATCTTCAGGGTAATATGGTGGCCACTACACTGCAGTTTGCATCTATGAACCTCTGTGTGGTGATGTTATGACATCACTTTCGATTCACATATGCATACTCATCCACACTTGGGGCAATAATCTTTACGTGTGTACTGTCAATCACATCAACAACTTTAGGAAATCAGGGACTTGCATGAAAATGCTGCTTGATTAACATTACATGTGAAGTCATGGGGAAATGTGTAAACCTGCATATTACTTGAAGTGTTGTAAGTAAGGTCTCTAGAAAGACAAGGACGAGAGATAAAGATTTGAGGGAGATCTGACCCGTATATTGTAACTTTTGCTTTGATTTAAAAAAAGCGATTGTTAGTATTGAGTAGCCTCATAGGACTGAGTCCAATATAAGACTGGCATTGGGAAGGATTAGTGGCTCTTTACAGTCTTTATAAAGGAAGAGGTGGATCATCTTAGACAAGAAGGGAGGAAATGATGTCATAAGGGGTGTGTTCTGTACCCGGAAGGAAGTCGGTTAGATCTTATTTGTTCCTGCAAAGAAGGAGAAAAGGCCTTAGTGCACATGATTAGCCCTGCATATCGACACTTCAGAATTAACCAGACCATGCTGCTGCCTCCCATGCGTGCATGTGTGACAGGTCATTCAAAGTTTGGCACAAAATTCGAGAAATGGTTGGTTGTGACATACCCAAATCGTCGTTACCATAAAACACCATTTTCCCTGTGGCCAAAAAAAGTCAATGTCACCACTTTCATTTTGGCTGACAACACATGGCTTCTTCATGTAGACGATGCAATCTTGTGACATACAGGATTTGTTATAAATATTTTTCATCTTTTTTCAATCGTTTTACAAGTTCATCGTTGTTCAGTATTTCGAAAAAATTCCAATTTTACCAGAATTTGAATCCCAATCTATGCCTGATGACCATCCTCTGGCAGCTTAGGATGTTCACAAGTTCTCCTAAATCTGGTGATGTTAGGAAAACTGATCAAATGCCACTGCTCCTCCTCCTAATGATAAGATCAAATTTGCGTCACTCTGAGATTTTTGACCAAGTTAGGACCATTCTACTACTCGGATTCTGACACTGAAGTCAAAAATTTTAGTTTTCTTAGCACCAAAAATGCACAAAGTAAAAATCATAAGCCAAAAATGTCCTGACTACCTGATTACTTCTTTAGTCACTTCCAGTCCACACATATACTGGGACATCAGGACTAAGTCTGACCTCATCAGTGCTAACTTCAATCTGGCGTCATCATCTCTATTTTTTGAAAGATCTTTTACAGTAAGTCTCACCAGCCATTGGTTGAAGTAAAAGGGAATTAATATTTGGTTCCTAAAACAAATTCTCGGAAACAAATAATGAAGAATTGAATGTTTTAATATTTATTCAAAAATGGATTATCGACCCTCTAAGGTGTTTCGTCTGTCTTACGTTCTGTCTCTTCTCATTTTTCTCAATTCTTAAAGAAAGAATTTGTATTCTTTTTACATTACTTATCTCATGTAGTTTGTGGTGATAGTTGGAAAAAAACTTTCCTGGTGAAGTGAGATAACAAACTTTCTGGTAGAATAGGAGTCTATGGAGGCCGCGGCTGAAGCACAGTAAACAATATTAAAAGCACCCTTTTAAAACTCTGACGTTACTCGTGTCACAAAAGTCACATTTGAAGTCCTCCAGTCAAAGGCTCACAAGAGGCGTACAACCACACAGGATTGAGAATTTGAACTGAAGACACGCCTATCCCATTCATTGGTCAAGAGTCCTGTCTTCAATTCAAAAGTGCACCTTTTACAATTGAAAGTACACCTGAAGAGGAGGACTTGGGGGTTGCAGTGGACTTGACATTACCAACTGCCAGACAGTGTCCAGAAACCATTAAGAAGGCTTGTGAGGTTATATAGCGCCCTGATATTAAGAAGACTAACAGAATGTCAGGTTATATAGTGCCCTGATGTGTGTAGTAAAAGTCCAAGGAGGTTATGCTGAACATTTATAACACACTGGTGAGGCCTCATCTGGAGTCCTGTGTGCAGTTTTGGTCTCCAGGCTACAAAAAGGACATAACAGCAGAAGAAAAGGTCCAGAGAAGAGCGACTAGGCTGATTCCAGGACTAAATTTAAAGTATTACACATAGGAAGAGAAAATGTAAGGTGTGAATACGCAATGGGAGGTCTGAAAATTGAAAGTCCTCCTTATGAGAAGGATTTAGGAGTCATAGTGAACTCGACACTATCAATTGCCAGACAGTGTTCAGAAGCCATTAAGAAGGCTAACAGAATGTCAGGTTATATAGCGCCTTGATGTGTGTAGTAAAAGTCCAAAGAGGTTATGCTGAACATTTATAACACACTGATGAGGCCTCATCTGGAGTCCTGTGTGCAGTTTTGGTCTCCAGGCTACAAAAAGGACATAGCAGCACAAGAGAAGGTCCAGAGAAGAGCGACTCAGCTGATTCAGGGCTACAGGGGATGAGTTATGAGGAAAGATTAAAAGAGCTGAGCCTTTATAGTTTAATCAAAAGAAGATTAAGAGGTGACAGGATGGAGGTTTTTAAAATGATGAAGAGAATTTGTTTACTGGATTGAGACAGTGACTTTAAAATGAGTTCATCAAGAACACGGGGGCACAGTCGGAATCTTGCTAAGGGTAAAATTTGCACAAACATTAAGAAGTTTGTCTTTACACAGAGAATCGTAGACACTTGGGATAAACTAACAAGTAGTGTGGTGGCCAGTAGGACTTTAGGGACTTTCAAAACTCGACATGATGTTATTTTAGAAGAATTATGTGGACAGGACTGGCGAGCTTTGTTGGGCTGAATGGCCTGTTCTCCTTTCAGTTGTTCTAATGTTCGAACTTCAGTCTCAGAGTGCACTGCTCTGATTTTCAGGGAGTATTTCTTTAACAATATGTCAGCATATATGTATGCAGTTTGCACATTTTTGTCTGGTGTATTCATTTGTGACATTTCGATATAAATGCATGCCATAATTCTCCTCCTCTGTTTGGGATTGCTGTTTCCCGTTCATGTCATTCTTGACTGCACGCTGGCAATCCTTTTTTATTTACAAGATTAGCAGCTGGCAACTCGCAAATGTGACGGAGTCTACTGAGCTTAGTATGGCGAAACCTGCTAGCTGAGCTGCTTATGTATGGATTTTTATTTTTGAGTCAGAAACTGGGTCAAATTTATCTAAAAGCGGCAGAAGAGGGCATTGTCAGCTGGAAGGCAAAAAAGGTCTCGACTTGAAGCTGGCAATAACAACAATGGGCAAAGAGAGCCGAGAGTGATGTGCAAAGAGCACACTGGAGGTCTTCCAACAGCCCAGGCGATGAGAGTCCGACCCTGTTATCAGAGAACGAGTCACTGCTTTGGGACCAAACGTTTGCCAATTCAATCCTCACGTTTGATGATCCGGTTGTGCTCCAGTTTTAAATACCGAATGTAAACAGTTGCACTCCATTTTCATCTTGGATAAAGGTGCTAGCCAAATGGATAATTACAATGATATGCTTATTTACTGCATATTATCTAATTATCTAGTACTGTCCATGTTGAAATGTCGCTGCTGCTCCAGAAACCCCAAATATACTTGATGCATAAACTTCAGTGAATAGAAATGTGGTCGACTCCTGTACCTCCGTGGTTTGTGACACTTTCCATAATCCAGTGTTTCTCAACCTTTAAGTATTTGTGACCTGAGTTTTCATAACAGTTTTAATTGCGCCCCCCTAACGTTTGTTTGAAAGGAGCCCACTAATACCAATTTGTTCTTTTCTAATTAATGATATATCATAGACGCATATTTTATTATACAGTGGAACCTCGGTATACGTCCTTAATTCGTTCCAGACCCTTTGACTTATACCAAACAGGACGTATACCAAACAAATTTTTCCCATAAGAAATAATGGGAAAATGATTAATCCGTTCCCATGAAAAAAAAAAATCCTATTGCTATTGGCATATTATACATTGATGGGGTTGTACAAAATAATTTAAACACTGCTTAAAACTAAAATACATAAATACAAAAGCAATTAGATGAAATAAATGAAAATTTTACCTCACTTTACTTTTTAATAACATCTTTGTTTTTCACAATCGTAGATACCGTCGTTCTCGGCAAACGGTATGCAACAGCCATGTCCCGGATACGCATGCCACCTTCATACTTTTCAACAAGCAATTCAAATTTACATGAAAAAAACACAAAATCACGTTGTGACGATGCAGGTTTGCTGTATGCTCCCAAGTGCTGCCGGGAAGCCCTTGAATCCTACACCGTCGGTAATGTGCCTCATCGGTAAAGCAAGGGGATGGTGAAAAAGTGCAAAGTGATTTTATTAAAACAATTAACAAAACAAGGTGTTCAAATTAAAGTGCAGTCTCCAAAGTTCCAATAAATAATCCATAAAATCAGAAGTGAAACGTGGAGGTTAAAACAATAGAAAAAGTCTTCTTAAAAACAACGAAGTTAAAATACAGCAGGAAGTATTCTTTAAAAATAAAAAATAAAAAAAAACAAGAAGAAGCCCGGTGCCTCTTTACCTGGCGGTTCCCCCTTCTTTCTTTTTACTCCCCTTCAAGCCAACTCGCGCTTCTGTGTATCAAGATAAGCAGCCCCAGGAACAATCATGAATGCGGAGGGTCCCTCACAAGTGCACTTTGGTGAGAAACGCCCACATCGCTAATCGCCCTGACAACCTTCAGTCACATAACCACCAAGCCCCCTCACCAAGCTGCGAGCGCGTGCGGTGATTATTTATTTTAAAGCTGGACTTTGACAGGAGCTGTGGACCCGCTGTATCACACACGTGAAAGTTCACAGAGAGTTATAGCGCGGGTTGTTCACTGAATGCTAGCAATTGGCGCACTAACGCTCGTGGGCAGTCGTGGCTTTGTCTCGAGAGAGAGGTAAACAAGGTTAGCACGCGAGTCGTATTCCAAACAAAGGTCGTCTACCAAGCAAAATTGTTCGTGTCCAAACAGGACGTATACCAAGTTGGACTTATTCCAAAGCAGACGTATGCCGAGGTGCCACTGTACTTACTTAACATTTATCTAACTCTATGTTTGTTGTTCTAGGATCACAATGTTGTTTAAGTTAAGTTTGTTTTGGTTTCAATAGATGTGTTTTTCATATTTTTGATTCTTGTTTTCTTTTCTTCACATCTTCGCGACCCCCTTTTTGGTACTTCATGCCCCCCTAGGGAGGGCCACCCCACAGTTTGAGAACCACTGCCATAATCTATAGTTAAAATGGAGAATATGTAAAGTATACCAACATGGTCTCACTGGCTCCAAAATATATCTGTGACCTCCTTCACCCCTTCATGCCACCGAGAGCAGTGAGGTCATCTTGGCGACTGCTCCTTATAGTTCTGCTATCTCAGCTGAAGTCGAGGGGACACCAAACTTTTTCAGTTGTTGCTCCACGGCTTTGGATTGACTTGCCTCTCTGCACATCAGGTCTTCATCCTCAATCGAGGTTTTTAAAAGTCGGCTTAAGACTTTCATTGTGTATGATGGGATTGTGGTGGATGTTACAATTGGTTATTTTCTTAATCTGCTTTTGCATGATTGTTTGTATTGTGTTTATTCTAATGCTTTTTTGTACAACACTTTGGCACAACCTCTTTTGTTTTAAATGTGCTTTTATAAATAAACCAGTAACGGCGTACTGGGGAGGCACAGTGGTGCAGTGGGTAGCGCTGCTGCCTCGCAGTTAGGAGACCAGGGTTCGCTTCCCAGGTCCTCCCTAAATGGAGTTTGCATGTTCTCCCCGTGTCTGCTTGGGTTTCCTCCCACAGTCCAAAGGTGCATTGGTGATCCTAAATCGGACCTAGTGTGTGTGCCCTCCAGTGGATTTGTTCCTGCCTTGCGCCCAGTGTTAGCGGGGATTGGCTCCAGCAGACCCCTGTGACCCTGTAGTTAGGATATAGCGGGTGGGATAATGGATGGATAGAGGGATCATAGTTTGCTTGTGATATCGATTTATTAGGGAGAATCCGAGAGAGACTCATCAGGCTGCGTGGAGGGGCCTCTCTCACGTGTCTGCCTTGGGGCGTAACCTTAACTCCACATAGCTAGTGAACGAGAGAACTACTTAACGCATTTAGATCTACAATTTGCTTGAACATTCCTGTTGATTTTGCGACTTCTCTCATTTCGCTATGTATCAGAGTTCGCTTACGGTACCAATTTAATTGCGCAAACCCGAGATCCACGCAACAGGCCTCATTCACTCACCACCTTCAGGGCGTGTGGCTTAACTCCGCTTAGCTAGCAAATGAGAGAACAACTGAATTCAACTTTGTTTGATATTTAAAATAAAGTGTTACTCAGGCCTTGATGAGTTTGAGTCCGAATATTCTCTTAAGTGTACGCCAAATTGTAAAGAGAGATTACAGTCCAGATTGTGGTTCGTAGTTTTGTGTTAAAAGGATCGTGATGTGATTATTTGGAACGATCGCCCACCCCCTAATTTGACTAATCAAGTTTTCAAATTTTTGTAATATTCATTAGCCCTTTGGCGAGCTACTTGGAAAGGGGTGACTAGCCACCGGTAGCTCGCGGGCGATGTGCTGGAGACCCCTGGTCTAGTGTGTTTCTTCATTTACACAATTTATTTTCCAAAACCATGAGAGCAAATGCTTAATTGATTTGTATGCAAATCCATTGGAAAAATCAGCAGAACCCTCATCGCTTCACCCAAACCTCCAAGTGGAAAGAAGCAAATCCTTAATTGATTTTCGTGCAAGTGAAGCGGAAAATCAAAAGCAACCTTACGATTCTCCTAATCCTCCGACGGAAAGTGCATGTCAGCAGAACAAAGTGGGAAGATGCGACGTCACCAACTGTACCTGCCACCAAAGCGTTGACTCGTGGGGTTGCAGCCCTAAGAGTGGGAGATGAAGAGATGAAGGCCAAACAGTTCAGGATCATAACATGCAAGTCAGGATTGTGAAGGTGCGTCAGGATCAATCCCTTTGCTACATTTAATTGATTTCCAAAGCCTAGATGTGTTTGATTAAATGTAATTCTTTTCACGTCCCACCAACAGAGTGTGACTTCAGATCCTTCCTTTTAACATGATTTCTGGGATTCCTTTTCCTGTGGAGCTGAAATGACTGGTTATGGACTAAAATTTCAACACTTTTCAGGTTTTTTTTTACATCGAGACACCTCAATCTCACAGGGGAGCTTTTGTCCTGACTTGTTACGGACAAGGTCAAGGCTTCTTTGACACCATCTCCAGCTGCCTTTCCCCTTTTTTTAAAAGGAAACGTCCTATTGATTTGACTTCCAACAGATCTTGTTATTCCAAAGGAGAAGAGGAGGTCAGGAATTATTCAACACCGTTCAGTCTGATCTCTTAAGCGCGTGTTTGATCTTGTGCTTTGTGAAATGTAGGACAAGTCATGTTCAGCATGCATCTTGATGATATTTAACCTTTAAAAGTAGGAAAACTGGACGGGAAGCTTTTTTATGCTTAGTCTGATCTCATCAGCTTTCAAAAGCATGGAAACATGAATCTTGTCAAAAGTGTCTTCTGTTATTAAATTTGACAGCGAGATTGTGTAAAGTCTCTGATAAAAAAAAAAGAAGAAGATGATGATGTGAGCAGTTCCTTCAAGCCCCAGAAAGCTTATATTCTCCAGACCCAGCAGCAATACGCATTCAATTTTTGTACTTGCTTTTGAGCAGATCGCACTTTAGGCCTTTAGAGAGATCTCCTTCACCTCTCACATGCTGGGGAGATTGATATTAAGGGGAATGATTTCCCCAAAGAGTGGAGACATTCCTTTTAAGCGGCATCAGACGCTCAAAGTGCCCTCGCTGAAGGACGTGTTGAAGGGCAGATGGAGTTGACTGTTGATCCTTAAGCACTTGAACGCCAGCGAGAGAGAGAGAGACAGAGAGAGGTGCTCCGGACGCCGTGTACAAATACGTTATCCCAGACGGAGATTGAAATGTCTCCACCGTTCTCCTCCTCTGCCCCTTCTCTCCCTTCTTCTCTTTTTGCCTTTCTTTCTCATCATAATGTTGTGTGCTATGTCATTTTATTCCTCTATTGTGTTTCGTCATGTCATTGTTATGATCCTGGGTATTATTCCGTGAGGAATCATTCTGGTTAATCATTTTTTGACCTAAGGTGTATGTTTCATATTGTTTCTTTGGTGACATCACTTGGGAGTAGTGTCCTTGTAGGCCACGTCGTATGTGGCATCGGTGGTGGTTGCTGTGTATCGATGGAGACGTCAAAATTGTGGAAGGCACTTAAAACAGCAGTGTCGATTTGTTCTTAACTCAATTTTACTTTTTGTAAAAAATTGATTAATTTGTATGGATTGCAATAAAATTAATAAAACTTCTACTGGCGTCCAAGTATCTGGGAAACTTCAAAACAAACGACCCCTGTGCTGTGGCTATTTAGGCTCATTAGGTGGCCAGGACCTTTGCTTTGTTTCCTCGACTTCTGATTCGTGTTATAGCATTTTTAATATTGGGCTGCTGTACGATATTTTTATTATCTTTTCACCTTTTCCTTTGCTTTTTTTTTTTTTACATCACATTTAAGGGGTATAGCTATATGGAAAACTTGATTCCGTCGTTACTTTTTACTTTGATTTAATTTGGGCAATAACTATTTCATATCTTGCTATTGTTAATTTAGCCTCTGAAGTATAAGGTGAGATCAAGCACGGGTAAAACGGGTGCCGAAAGAAATCTCTCAGTCCAAAAGTTCATTTTTAAAAATATTTAGTGAAAGTTAAATACAAATCCCACAAAAATAAAGAAAAAAGTAGTTACACACGTAGAATAAAAAGGCAAGAAAAAAAAGGAAAAATGTATCTTCTCTAAACTTAGCTTTCTTGAGAAACTTTAGTTATTTCTGTACTTAAAAGTTCTTAGTTTCTTATACAGTGGAACCTCGGGTCACGACCGTAATTTGTTCCAAAACTCTGGTCGTAAACCGATTTGGTTGTGACCCGAAGTAATTTTCACCATAGGATTATATGTAAATACAATTAATCCGTTCCAGACCGTACAAACTGTATGTGAATATATATTTTTTAAGCACAAAAATAGTTAATTATACCATAGAAGGCACAATGTAATAGTAAACTACATGTAAAAACATTGACTAACACTGAGAAAACCTTCAACAGAGAAAACTAACATTGTAAGAGTTCACGCTACAGCCTTACGAAACGCTCGCTGTAAACACTTTTTTTTAAATGAGTTTTAAGCACAGAGAAAAAAATGAACATTTGAAAAATCCATAATTTATACAAAAACTAACCATAAACAACCAAGAAAATTAACCTTGCATGAGTCGAGTTCTGGCATGAAGGAAGTGAGCAGGAAGCTGGGTGGAGAGGAGATCACAGTTTTGAGGTAAAGTCCCTCTACAGGATGTACGTCTGACCGAGAACAATGTACTGTACAGGGAGAGACTGAACACGTACGTAAATCACCGGCGCATACGTACTAGAAGGGAAACGAAACAGAGCACAAAGAGTTCACAGCGAATGCACAGGGAGAGACTGAACACGTGCGGAAATCATCGGTGCGTACGAACCATAAGGGAAACTGGCTTGTTCGTCACCCGAGTGTGTGGTCGTGAACAGATGCAAAAGTTTGGCGAATTTTTTGGTTGCTACCCAATTTGTACGTGTTCGTGACCCGAGGTTCCACTGTATACTTTAAGATTCTTCTTCTGTACTCTTTAAACGTACGGCTCTGCACTTAAATTAAGTGTTGTTTTCTTACATATTATATCACACAGGTCCATAGGTCCGTAGGCACTTAGGCACGGGGACGGTTTAAAACCATGTGCCCTCTACACCGTACACATGGCAAGGCTGGTCACTAACTGAAGAATAATGTTTAATCAAAGCAGACAGAGATAGCTATACCAATTTTACTCAACTTATGGGGTTTATAGGAACCTCCTATAGTTTATGCATTGTCATCTAGTAAAATATTTATGAATCTTATGTAACTAGGAAATGGCTCTTACAGTTAGTATGTGACAGCATTTCATTTTCTTTTATCGGTGCTGCTATTTTGTGGACTTTTTTTACAGTTAATAACCACATATTGTCCGCATATTTATCTGGCAAAATTTTACACTGGATGCCCTTCCTGACTTAATCCTCCCCATTTATCTGGGCTTGGTTCCAGTATGAAGAAACACACTGGTTTGTCCATCTCCCCTCTGACTGGAGTTGCATTGTGTCTTTGTGGATCTACAGAAAGCATATGACAGGGTGCCAAAAGAGGAGTTGTGGTATAGTATGAGGAAGTCGGGAGTGGCAGAGAAGTATGTAAGAGTGGTACAGGATATGTACGAGGGAAGTGTGACCGTGGTGAGGTCTGTGGTAGGAGTGACGTATGCATTCAAGTTGGAGGAGGAATTACTTCAGTGATCAGCTCTGAGCTCTTTCTTATTTGCAATGGTGATGGACAGGTTGACAGACGAGATTAGACAGGAGTCCCCGTGGACTGTGATGTTTGCAGATGACATTGTGATCGGTAATGAGAGTAAGGAGCAGGTCGAGAAGACAGAGCTAGAAGTGGCTGAGTTAAAGATGTTAAGATTTGCATTGGACATGACGAGGATGGACAGGACTGGAAATGAGTACATTAGAGGGTCAGCTCAACTTGGACGGTTGGGAGACAAAGTCAGAGAGGCGAGATTGCGTTGATTTGGACATGTGCAGTGGAGAGAGGCTGGATATAGTGAGAGAAGGCTGCTAGGGATGGACCTGCCAGTCAAGAGGAAAAGAGGAATTCCTAAGAGGAGGTTTATGGATGTTGTGAGAGAGGTGATGGTTGTAACAGAGTAGAAGGCAGAGAACAGGAAGATATGGAAACAGATGATCTGATGTGGGGAAGAAGAAGTAGAAGAAGAGGAACACTTTGCTATGCTTGGATGCTCAAAAGTCCACAGAGCATGATATCACCATCACAATGGAAGAAAATTCAGTGTCATGACCTTCCGGGTGTTATGAATGGGTTCATTGTTTATTTCAATGCATTATTTGTATTAATTTACAAGGTTGAGCACTCATTTGGGGAGTCTCTTGAGCCCTAGATTCTGAATCTTCCATTACATCTTTGTGTTAAGATTTACCTTTCTTGTTATGAATTATTGTGTACCATTTTTGCCACCATCTTGGTTGTTTGCAGCCGATGCTATTTTGTCTTCCCATCATTAGGGCAGCTCCCATGTTGTTAGGGGTGTGCCCACCGAGGTTGTGACCCAAGTTTATGATGAGATGGCTTTAAAATGTCACCTATGAGATCATTTGCCTTTTTACATTTACTGGTTCCAAATACCCCATTTGATGCTTGCTTTTGTGATTAGTTATTCTCTCTGCTTATTTTATATTTTATTTTGACTTGCGACTGTGATTTTTTCATTAGATTTTTGTTTCTCATTTTGGATTTCACACTTTGTGGTAGATGTTATGGTCCTGACCTTTTTCTGATCCTAACCATTCCCCATCTTCTGGTTTTCTGTTAAAGAAATCAATCTAATTATCAGTACACCAGGTTGTCCAAGATTGCGGATATTTAACTAAAGAGTTTGTGTCTTTGTTTTCTCGCTTAAGCAACAGGATGGATAGATCTCTTTAAATAATGGCTTCATGATGGTACAAGCACCAAAATATGGCATCTTGTTAAGCTTTCTTTTTTGACATTTGGTAGTGTAGAGGAAAGTTCCAAGAAGGCATTAATATTAAAACATTTACTTTGCTGTCTAGAGGTTTGTAGGAGTGAAGGACATAGCAACGAATCACAAAAACATTATTGTGATAGATGACCTGGAAATGATACCCAAGGAGGGTCAAAAAGAGCGGTCAAAAGGAGTGCTTAAGCCGAAGCCAAAAGAAGCGTCAAAAACCAAAACATCTACATTAATACCCAACAAAAGTCAAAATCAAAGGATGTAAACAGCAGGTTGGTCAATACCTGAAACTGATGAACATTAATGACATTAATGAGTTTATCCACTCCTCCGAAAAATGTTTTAAACACAAAAAAGCTGTAAATATATTGTGAAATGAGAACAGAAACAAAAGAAGGGTTGAGTCACCAGGTGTGACCCAGTTTAACGTCTGAGTCGAAAACTGAACAAGAAGGATGTGTCACCGTTGATGTGGTTTGAGGTCTGTTCTGCTCAGAAGTTAGGTCCAGACTGACGAGGACTTCCTGGATCAGGTGGATTATATATGTGGAAGTGGAAGGGGCGGAGCGGCTGGTGTGTAGGACGGAAGTGACATCACTGGTCCTCCAGATACTATTCCTCCACTCTAAAGGAAACAGAAATTGCATTAGTAGCCAGTGTCACATCCAAATCCTTCCCAGTACTAGTATTTGAACCCAGACCTGTGAGACCGTCCTGACGTGATGCATGATAATTTAAACGAAGAACCATATTAGTAGGGCTGTACAGAGTAAAGTGAAGTTCTTACTTGCATATGCATCACGATTGGTGAGTAAAACTGCCTTCCTTGAAACTTCCTTGTAAGTTTTTGTCTTACACTCCTTGTTTTTATCGTTCTTCTGTTCTCGTTGTTGTCCACTTGCACGTTCTCTTATCAGTTTCCCTCTTCCTATTCATCCATCCGTCCATTATCCAACCCGCTATATCGTAACTACAGGGTCACAGGGGTCTGCTGGAGCCAATCCCAGCCAAAACAGGGCGCAAGGCAGAAAACAAATCCCGGGCAGGGCACCAACCCACCACAGGGCACACACACACACACACACACACCAAGCACAATTTAGGATCACCAATGCACCTAACCTGCATGTCTTTGGATTTTGGGAGGAAACCCACGCAGACATGGAGAGAACATGCAAACTCCACACAGGGAGGACCCGGGAAGTGAGGGGTCTCCTAACTGCGAGGCAGCAGCGCTACCCACTGCTCCACCGTGCTGCCCCTTCCTATTCATATTCTTCTAATGCTGCTTCTGGTTAGTCATATCTCCCCCAAATTGGCAGGGTTTGTATGATCTTAATTAAGATTAGTTGACGGGATGCGATATCGCCTAAGTTAACCATCTCCTATGCATCTGAACTATCATTCACAAAATGAAATTACTCATTGAAGCCATCTTCTAACAAGATACAAAGGGAAGCTCTTCCAGGAGGGCTCTTGCACCAAAAGGATGCGTGTGGGGCATGAATGGTGGCCACTTATTTTAGATGGAGTGAAATGCTCAGTCGTGTTTCTCCCATCAGGCATTTTCTGTCTCATCAGCAAGTCTCACGGGCTCCTCGCTGATCGCTTTCTATTTATGGTGGATGCTAGGAGTATGGAAAGCCTAAATAGACTTGCAATGATCTTTTAGTGGTTAGATAAAGAATACGAGCAGCCATGTAGAATTTAATTTAACACATAAATATGCCATCCATTCAGAAATGTGGTCATAAATGTCATCATTAACTAAAAAAGTAAATTCGGGAATAAGCAGCCGCTTAGTCGTCTCATGATCTCCTTTTGCCTTTCCTCTCTGGAACACGGTGCCTCGCCAGCGCTGCTGCACTCGCTTGTAATAATTTCCAGCTGTCAGAATCGGAAGAAAAAAGAAATCTAAAAATGAACTAAAGAAAAACTCGAGCACCGTGCAAAGGGAAATTAGAGCACTGTGCCAAAGAGAGCTCTAAGATGAGTCGGCACACGTCGGCTCGCAGTCCTACGGCCATATTCACCTGAGTGCAGAGGAAGGGAGCATCGATGGGGAAGTACAGGGAAGAATGGAACCAAGTGGAAATTACATAATGATCAGACCACCTCCGACATCACTACGTGTAGAATAATACATTTTTTATTACCTTATAAATATGCAGTTTCTTATGGTGGAGAGAGGGCTTCCCTTAGGAACAGGTATTGATTTGTTCTTGAAGGCCTGCCCTCAGGGGTCTCTATAGATACACAGTATCTTATTCTTTAAAGCAGGTGCATAAAGATGTCGGATAACAGTAGCAGCACCCCTTTTAACGTCCTCACACTTTGTAAGGCAAACGCATGGCGCTTACGGCATTGGGGTTAGAACGAGGGCCAACTTATGGACCACAGATAATATACTTTGGATCAGGAGCTTAATATGAGGCTTTTGAAGGTGTCAGGGTGGCTCAATAATTAACACTCCTCCCTGCTTATAGTGACTCGAAAGAAAGATGGACAGATGTGGAAATGAGACACCATCAAAAAATAGATAAGTCAGGAGAAGAAGTTAAGCCGCTCTTTCACCCAAAGAGACTGACACCAAAAAGGTATTGTCAAAGAAAACGTTAGAAAAGAATAATGCGGGGTCCTCAACTGTGTGGAGTTTGCATGTTCTCCCCGTGTCTGCGTGGGTTTCCTCCCACAGTCCAAAGACATGCAGGGTAGGTGCATTGGTGATTCTACATTGTCCCTAGCGTGTGCTTGGTGTGTGGGTCTGTGTGTGTGTCCTGCGGTGGGCTGGTGCCCTGCACGGGATTTGTTTCCTGCCTTGTGCCCTGTGCTGGTTGGGATTGGCTCCAGCAGACCCCCGTGACCCTGTGTTAGGATATAGTGGGTTGGAAAACGGATGGATGGAAGAATAACACACAAAGTCTGGTAGAGATTTATCCACAATCTATGATAGTTACTGTTCAATGCGTGTATGGACTGGGTGCTGGGCAGGGTCATGGGGTCCAGCGGCTGTGGGGCATCTGTTGGTGAAGAAAGATTCACAGATCTTGACTTTGCTGATGATGCTGTGATCTTCACGGAGTCAATGGAGGCTCTGATCGGGGCACTTGAGAGACTGAGTGAGGAGTCTGAGCGTCTGGGCTTGCGAGTGTCCTGATAAAAACCAAACATCCAGGCCTTTAATGACCTCTTGGGCACGGTCATCAGCAGAGTGTCTGTCTGTAGAGAGAGTGTTGACCTCATAGAGAGGTTTACTTACCTTAGTGGTGACATTCATGTCTCTGGTGACTCTTCCTATGAAGTCAGTAGACGGATTGGGAGAGAATGGGGGGTCATGAGGTCATAAAGGGGTGTGTGGCGCGCCAAAGGACGAAGGTCCAAGTCTTTAGAGTCCTGGTGCTTCCTGTCTTGCTATATGGTTTGTGAGCCATGAACGCTATCCAGTGACTTGAGACGAAGATTGGACTCCTTTGGTACTGTATCATTCCGGAGAATGCTTGGGTATCGCTGGTTTGACTTTGTGTTGCTCACAGAGTCCCAAATGAGTCACATGACCTGCATTGTAAGGGAGCGTCAGTGACGACACTGCTGCCATGTGGCGCGTTTCCCCAAGGGTGATCCGGCTCGTAAGATCCTCATTGTTGGGGACCCGAGTGGCTGGACCAGACCAAGGGGTCACCCACATAGCACATTGAGTGTCATTTCTGGAGGGTAGGACTGGACTGCGTGTCTGCTTGGGGGGTTGCCAATCGGGATCCCGAGTTGTTTCCTTGTGTACAGAGTACAGCAACATGCTGTACCAGTGCATGCTCCCCAACTTGACCTGAATTATGATAGTTACGTGAAGAAATCAGCAGACTCGGTGACATCAGGTATGACTCGTTTCAACTGGCTGTGCTTTGTAACGCTATGATTATCAGGTGTGAATTCCGTGTTGGACAGACGGACATCCCGGCCAGGATGGAGTTCTATACTCTGGCCAGAGAGGAAGGCTACAATGGAAGGACAGGGGATGTCTGTCTCCTAAAGTCATATTCACCCCGGGTACCCATGGTGGCAGCATCCCACTGGTGGGACACCAATATGAATATCCGCAGGGCAGGCTAGGAATGGTAGTCCTATGACACAGCCCTGTTGGAGTCGCCAGGGGGAGCCTCAGGGGATAATTATAACCTCTTCCAGAGTGCAATGCTGGGACACCGAACGTTCTCCCGTGTCTGGGTTAAAAGAAGCTGAGTTTCCTGCAAGGGCAGTCAGAGTCGAGTTTGTGTGGCGCATCTGACTTTGGTTCCCTGTTTTGTTGATGCTGCTCAGGAGTAAGTTTTCACCCTTCTGTTAATCCCAGAATTAGAATTAAGGGCTGTCTGAAAACCAACGAAGGTCTTAACCATTATGGCTGCAATTTAAGAACATTGCCTTAAAACGAGTCCCACAATCCCTCTCTGTTTAGATATTGATTAGGCTACAAATTCAGATGATAGGGCAGAGGAGAAGACGGCCATTCCAGGGTTAAATGAGGCAAAGGCACAGCTCAGAATTAATTTTGGTGAAGAGTTAATAGCCTCTGATGTGAAAAGGGGAGCTGCCATCATAAAAGGAAATGAGAAAACATAGATAATAAAAAGTTATTTTACAAATTGCTTCGGACTCGCTGCCACCGCCAAACAAGACCCTGCCAACGAAGCGAATGTTGAGATCAGCATTTCTCTTTATTACAAAGATTAATTTCACTGACACACCATCCCCAGCCACCGCCAAATTTTTTCCCAGCAAAACCCTTCTAGGGAAATCCAGACAGAGCTCATCTATTTCAAACTTAACATTAAGACACTTAGAGTTATTAGAATAAGAGAAAAAAGGGCACAGTGAGTGCGGACTCAATTTGTGTGATTGCCGTTTAAAATGCCATCTGTTAAGCAGAGCGTTGACAGTGCAGCTTACGGCTGTTCATTTTCTAATTTGAAGTCTTTAAATCTCTTTCTCTAGATGGGCTCCTGACTTATAGGATGTGGGCTCAGCAGAAAAAGAAAACGAGTGCGGTGAGGGAGAGGTGTGGTCCTCCATTAACAATCGGGCCACGGGCTGCCAAAGTGTATCAGCTCCTGGAGAATCTTACCAAGAATCAAAAAGAAAAGATGACCAAGAAAAAAGTCAGAATTAAGCGATTAATGTTCTCAGATTTGTTTAAGTCTTTTCAGGGTTGACGGAGGTTAAGTGGGTTAAAGGGGGTTGGGTCAGTGGTACCCAATCCTTCTAGCATCAGATACAAAGCAGGAATCAGATCTAGAGTAGTCGTCAGTCCATCACATGAGCCATGGATAGGTAGATAGATAAATGTGAAAGGCACTATATAAGATACATAAATAGAATTTGGTATAGTAGGCAAGATTAGATAGATAGATAGATAGATAGATAGATAGATAGATAGATAGATAGATAGATAGATAGATAGATTTTGGTATAGTAGGCAGGATTAGATAGATAGATAGATAGAATTTGGTATAGTAGGCAGGATTAGATAGATAGATAGATAGATAGATAGATAGATAGATAGATAGATAGATAGATAGATAGATAGATAGATAGATAGATAGATAGATAGATAGATAGATAGATAGAGCTGTTCCAGGACACCAGTGGCACACTAGGTGTCAACGTCCCTGGGTGGCAGTACCACAAAGCATGCTGGGAACTGTAGTTCTTTGGACCAGCCCTGTTGGGTTCCACGAATACAGCTTGGGTGTGCTGAAGGGACTGGTGACCTGGTCTTGGGACACTTCAGCTGAAAGCAAAATAAAATTTTATTAGGATATCAAAAATAGAAATAAAAAAGTAGCTAATTCAAACCTTTAGGCTCAAGCCATATATAACCATAAACAATTGTCACTTGTTGTGGTTTTCAATGAAATACATGCACCTCTATAAATTGTTATAAAAATATATATGTACCAGTGTGAAAAATCTCACATAATTTTTAGTTTTTCTCCTTTAAAGTGTGGTAATCAGAACAGAATCATTACAGTCTGACACAAAATGCATGCGCTTATATCTAGAAGCGATTGTCCAATCTGCATACAGTTAACATTCAGAGCAGGTGACATGTGGCTGACAAATTAGTACAGTGGGACAGCAGATGAAAAATTAATTGGTCCGGAACAAAAAATACACAAAGAGGTCATTACTAGTGACGAATGGAATGATTTGCGCGAAATTAAATTCGCATCAAAGTTTAGTGTTTCGATGATGTGGGGGGTGGGGTTGGTTTGACAGCAGCGACTTGAGTTCTCCCCGTGGAGGACACACAGTAATGTGCATGATGATGCATTTTATTGTGTCCTCATGTGGAAAATGTGCACCATGTCACATTTTTAAAAAGCATAGTTCACTCCTCTACGGTGATGTGAACGATAAGCATAAAGAGAATTGATGTTACTGGGGTGGTACAGAAAACATGTTTTACGCTGCTACAGAACACAATACCAGTAAGCATGGAGTGTGAACGAGACTTTAGGCAAAAACATTCTTCGTTTTCTACCCAAAAAAATCATTTAAAACCCCAAAAATTATTTAATGTGTTTCACGTGTAGCGGCCGGCCGGGACGCCCCTTCACTATATGTTCAGAGGGTGCAGCCATGGACTGTGCAATACCTCCCCCTGGACTCTAGATGGCAGCCCCCTGGGTTGGAACGGTACCTTGGTTTCCCGCAGGACTCCATGGGAATTGGAGTTGGTGCAGCTGTAGTGCAGCTGAAACTCGGTTGTTAACCACCTGGAGCACTTCCGGGTGGACTATAAAAGGGCCCAGCAACCACCACTAGGGGCCAGAGTTGTGAGGAGGAGGATGAAGCTTGACGGAGGAGTGGTGGTGCAAAAGAGGACTGTGTGTGTTGGTGTTTTTGTCTGCTTTGGGACTGTGTTGTGCCTGTGGGGGTCACGGGGAAGACGTGCCCCACAGGTGAAGAAAAATAAAAAGTTTCTTTGTTTTTATATGTGTCCTCCGGTGTGAGTCTGTGTCGGTCAGGTGAGTCTGTGTCGCGTCTTTGTTACACACATTTTTCAATTGTAAAATCGTCTACAAAACAAATTTTCATGTTAGTTTTGAGAAGCTGTATGCAAATCAACACTTACCTGTTTTACTCATCACTAGACATTACTATTAGTTAAAATAAGCAACAACATATTGTACAATGGAGCTGTAGAGGGAGTCTTGTGGTATAGGGTGGCATGGATTTGTATAGTTGGAGTTGTGGCATCAAAGCAAGCTAAAATTACCCCTTTGGAGCAAATAAAGTCCTATCTATCTATCTATCTATCTATCTATCTATCTATCTATCTATCTATCTATCTATCTATCTATCTATCTATCTATCTATCTATCTATCTATCTATCTATCTATCTATCTATCTATCTATCTAATCCTGCCTACTACACCAAATTCTATCTATGAAATTTTGTGATCCTACCAACTATCCTAAAATTATTATCTATTTGTCTGTTTATCACATAGTAACTTTTATACCTATCTATGCAATTTTATGATCCTACCGACTACACTAAAATTATCATCTATCTATCTATCTATCTATCTATCTATCTATCTATCTATCTATCTATCTATCTAATCCTGCCTACTACACCAAATTCTATCTATGTAATTTTGTGATCCTACCAACTATCCTAAAATCTATATATATAATTCACTAAGGTAAGACACCCATGGAAAGCGATTCACTAAGCTGCCGACAAGTAAGACAGCTATGGCGCACGCAGGAAGGAGCCATGCCCACCAACCCCAAGACCATTGGATACAACGACAACTCGCAGAGCCACGCCCACCAACTTGGACGCAACGACATAGAAAATACTGTGTCATTTATATTTGTCTGTCGTAGAGGCCACATGCACCTCCGAGCCACGTTGACTGTTCATAGAAGCATGTTTCTCGTGGAGGTGAATCGCCATATGCAGCGTATAAAACGGTTTGCGAGGGGTATCCCATGGGATCCTTAAAACAATCCTTTACAACTGAAATTAAAACACAATAAAGTAAGCAGTCTTTAAAAACTGAGTGTTCGGTTACCACGCACGACCGCGTGCACCATAGCAAACTGTTTTACACGCTACATACAGCAATTCGCGCTACTACCGTGGTCGGGTGTCTTGGTGGATTATATATAGAAAAGCAGCCAAAACCGCAGAAAGCAATGAAAAGTCTACGTGAGTCACAGGTGCATGTGGACTGTGCAAAGGCGACGACTCGAGTGACGAGTTGGAGGTGGGCACATGAGCAGGCAGGCCGCGATGGCGGTCCACCAGTTTTCAGTCTCGGACGATTGTGTGTTGGTTTGTTCCGTGCATTGTTACAATGTTGCTTTTCTTGCTGATTTATTACATTACCAATTTTTCAAATGTTGATTTTCTCCCTGTGCTTAAAAATTATTAAAAAACCGGCCTGATTATGCGACGTATGGTACGCCGCGGGTTGGCTAGTTATTATCTATTTGTCTGTTTATCACATAGTAACTTTCATACCTATCTATGCAATGTTATGATCCTACTGACTACACTAAAATTATCATCTATCTATCTATCTATCTATCTATCTATCTATCTATCTATCTATCTATCTATCTATACTAAAAGTTCTGTCTGTTTATCTCTCTTTTGGTAATATTGAGTCATATAAGTTGTATTGTCATACCGAGTTGTATAGGTGGCTGTCATGATGATGGTGTGATAATATTTTGCTAAAAAATGAAAAAATCTATTGTATTTACTACGAACGAGAATTTTCTATATGCAGGGAAAACTCAGGGATTGGTGGCAGGATTGGCACTCCAGCCACCTGTAAAAAACCAGTGTGGTACTGAGGTGTCACCCACTACACTTGGGCCCCAATCCAGGTGGTTTGGCATGAGGTGGGGGCTGCCCAGAGGGGACTGGGTGGTCTCATGGTCTGGAATCCCTACAGATTTTATTTTTTTCTCCAGCCGTCTGGAGTTTTTGTTTTTTCTGTCCCCCCTGGCCATTGGACCTTACTCTTATTCGATGTTAATTAATGTTGATTTATTTAGTTTTTCTTATTGTGTCTTTTATTTTTCTATTCTTTATTATGTAAAGCACTTTGAGCTGCTGTTTGTATGAAAATGTGCTATATAAATAAATGTTGTTGTTGTTGTTGCAACACGCTATCAGCGCATGCTCTCAACCCTTTCAAATGCTAAATGGTGGTGTCTGCTGAGTGTAAAGCAGATTGCAGAAATAACAGTCCCGGCACTGGCCGCATGTGACCTCCTGAAATGTGGCTGGCCGTAATCTTCATGAACTTCTCAGGGTGTGCGTCTTTTGTACGACAAACTGCACACACAAACTGACTGAAGTGGTAAACATGGCAGAGAGAAAAAAAAGAACCGTGACATTAGCTGAACTTGAAAGAAATCGATAAAGCTGATTACATGATGAGAAGATAAAGAGTGGCAGTCCTGGCATCCGCTGCATGCAACCTGCTGATACTCGTGAACTTCTGGGTCTGGAATTTTGATCTTGGGAGAACTACAGGTTGACATGTTTTCTGGTTATAGAAAATATCTTAGGAAAGACCTGTAAAAAGCAAATTCTGGCCTGCTGGCCTAAGGGAATATAAGTGGCCGAGATGACAGGACATGAACATGCAATGGGCGCTGAGTCTGTTTGATCTGAGCCATTGTGAAACACATACCCAGTGGTGCAAGGGGCCATTAGAAAAGGATCAGATTGAGGCCCAAAGAGGCATGCACTCTCTCTCTCACTCGGTGTCACTCAACTGCCACATTCATGAAGACAGCCATGTGGTCAGTTTCTACCATTCATTTAAGAGCCATACTGGACAATGTGAAAGCAGAAACCAGTCAACATCCTAAGACAGACAGCCACCTGGTAACCTATTAGCCGGGTTGTCTTCATTTTCTTTTGCTTTGCCAACACTCACATTTACACTTAAATTTGAATAGTATCGATAAAACACGAAGAAATGTGTAACTTTCTCTCGTCCTCGTACTGGTAGTTTATCTAATTGTGGTTAAAGATATAAAAGAAAGGGAGAAAGTGCGTGAACTACAATAGCAGTCAATCCTGTTACGTCTTATGAGAACTTAGATAATCAAAGAGGACTGATCGACGCTTCCTCCTGCCTGTGCTCATTTTCCTCAACGTAAAAAGGACAACAGGACACCCGGAGAAGCAGTTCTTCCACAGCATCGGCGGTCAGCAGTCTGACTTCATAATTCCGGGAGTCTGTTCAACACAGTTTGTGTGGCGTTTGCTCACTCCATATCAGAGGATGTTAGTGTTGCGCTGATTGATTGATTGATTGACTCTGAATTTCTCCTGGCTTGTGTGTGCGCCACCGATCAATGTGTGGCTTCCCCCTGTATTCTGAAGAAAAGAACGTGAGATTGAACATTGACTATGAATTGTCTTTTTATAGTCCGTCAGTCAGTCATTTTCCAACCTGCTATATCCTGTCACAGGGCTCTGCTGGAGCCAATCCCAGCCAACACAGGGCACAGGGCAGGAACAAATCCCCGGGCAGTGTGCCAGTCCACCGTATCTTTTTATAGTTTGAGTGAAGTTATCCTTGTGTTAGAAGGTGCCCCACAAAGTATCAGCTCCGCATCCAGGCCTAGTCCTTTCCATGCCCAGTGCTGCTAGGGGCCTGTGGCACTGTGTTGGACCTTCGATGGACTGGCATTCCATCAGAAGTTAGTTCTTGCCATACCCAGTGCTGCTAGGACAGGCTTTGATTCACCATGCCCCCGTATTGTGCCTGCATTGGACTTTTGTCCCATCCAGGGTTGGTATGTGTCTTGCACCCAGTGCTTCTAGGATTGGATTCATCTTCCTGAACTCTCTGATTTGAATAAGTCGCTTCAGAAAATGGATGAAGGTCCTTTAACTCTTTATGGGCTGAATAATTTTTGCAGGCAACTCAGAGGTTTCAGATGTAAATCAACATAAAAAACGTCTGTTGCTGTGGCTGCTGTCGGCTCCTGTTCGGTGTCTCTGGTGGTTGTGTAGGGGCAGCATGATGGCCAGCAGGAATGCGTGGCGGGCCGGCTGCCTGGCCTGTCTTCGTGTGGCAGTGCTACGCAATCTGTTTCGTACCTCGTGCCACCATAAGCGGCGGTCCACCCAGGCGAACGTTGCTGTTGGCACATCGGCTACACAAGCGTGTTGAGCACCACAGTCAGCTGAAGCTGGTACCTCACTTTCGTTTTCAATCTCCATCTTCAGATCACTTGCATCAAAATTGGAGTCTGGCGATAATATGCAAAAAGGCGTCCTCGGACTATTTGGCTTTGTGCATTCGCTTTGGTCTCTCGTTAGAAGTCGATGCCATTTTAGAGGTTGTTTGCTCTTCGCTGCTCACACATGCACAAGGAATCGAGGTCAAATCGATGAAGCTAACTTTCCTTCTAGCAAAGAGAGTTGAACTACAACATAACGGCGGGTTTTGTCGTCGTTTACGGCGGATTACCGTACCCTGCCCCTGAATTTCAACAAAGTCAACATCAGCCCTGAAAGAATTAATATGGCAGGACAGCTATAGGCAGAGATTCAAATCCAAATCCTATTAGGTGATATCATCCACTGTTAAATTCTGCTCCGTACTTATACTGTATTGAGGATTTGTTCTGTTCTGTGTATCGTATTATATTGTATTGACCCCCTCTCTTTTTGACACCCACTGCACACCCAGCCTACCTGGAAAGGGGTCTCTCTTTGAACTTCCTTTCTCAGGGTTTCTTCCATTTTTTTCCCCTACAAGGGTCTTTTTCTTGTCTTCTTCGAGAGTCAAGGCTGGGGGGCTGTCAAGAGGCAGGGCCCATTGTGGCACTTCTTGAGTGAATTTGGGCTAATAATTTGTATTGTATTGTATTGTACTCACTCTCTTCTGTTTCTCTGCACACAATACGAGCAGGACTCCCACCCTCTGTCCTCTTACGCCGTTGAAGTTTTTCCCCTCACTCCATTCCCAGTAAAGCAAAGAGGTGTTTTTTTTTTTTTTTGGGCCTAAAACCACTTTCAGCTTTAAGACAAGCCATGAATCAAAAGAACATTTTGACCTAATTGCTAACAGTCCACCTTTGAATAATCAAAAGAGTGTTTCAAGGGGAATAAAACGATACCCTCCTGAGTCGTAATGGAAGTTTTATTCCTCGTCGCGGTTAGGGGAGCGTGCGGGGGCTGAAATTGGCCATGAAACTGGCTCATAAACTGAAAAGATTAGTAATACTGCCTTTACAAAGCCAATAAAGTGCAGTATACAAATGGATAAAATTGGTTTGTGCTAGAAAGAGCTGAAAATGGTCAGAAAAAAAAATGGAAAAATGAATCGCCGAGCGGAAAAACTCCCCTTTTGGTCACTGCTCCTTGTTTGTTCATCACGTGGCCACATGACTTTCGGAGTCACTCGGTCTGACGTGTCGCACTGCCGCAAGAAGGGTCTCGGATGGACGTCTCTGGGAACGCATCATTCAAAAACCTGCTGATTTCTAAACTTAGCGTGACAAGGCCGTCCTATATTTCTTGGTGCATTTCCATATATCCGTCCAGACTTTATTTATCGCTGCTGATTAGTAAATTAGGCTGACATTAAATTCTGCACAAACAGCACCTTGCTGGTGGGGCCTTTCGTTTTCTCACCAGTCACATTACTTTTACTTAAAACAAACAGGACCTGACCAATCAGATGTCTGGTAAATGAGTCCACGTCAACCAGGAGGCCCGCACCCTACGAAAAGATCCCATCAAATGAACCAAAGTCCGAAAAACAAAGAAGGTGGAGCCGACGTTTAGAAATTGTGATTTTGTACATTTTAGCGACGTGAACGGTGTGATGGTCACACACATTTCTGAGTGGTTTTGATAAAAGCTTGTGGTTTGTGGTTTGCGTCCATTTTGTTTTCTGTTCTCATTGCTGATTTAATGTGTTTGTAATATTATTTAAAATTCAGACTAGTTCTGTTGAGTTGTTATATTTATGATCAGTTAATATACGTTAAAGATTTGGGTGTGCACTGTGATACCAGAATTAGAGTAGAGGTCTGAAAATATGACAAAAGGAATTACACTTGTGGCTCATTATTATTTGTTTGTTATCCCGGTGACTTGAGAAAAGAAGGGACTCTCATTCCTGCCTCCCATAACCCACCTTGGTGGTCATGATTAAAATTTTCTGTAACATTTTTTCTGGATTTGCTGTATGCTTTTCAACTATGTTTTCATATACAGATAACTATGTGGGACTTTGATCGAAATCAATCCCACAATGCATTGGAACGATGTGATGATGATTTATACCAGCGCACGGGTATAAAGATCCCGTCAGCATAAAAACTTTTGATTTTTGCATGCAATCTTCATTTTTAACATCATTTGTGACACCATTTTGTTCTAATGGTGGGCACCACTATGTGGGACTTTGATAGAAATCAATCCCATAATGCATTGGAACAATGTAATGATGATTTATGCCAGTGCGCATGGGTATAAAGGTCACCTCAGCATAAAAACTTTTGATTTTTGCATGCAATCTTCATTTTTAACATCAATTGTGACACCATTTTGTTCTGATGGTGGGCACCACTATGTGGGACTTTGATAGAAATCAATCTCATAATGCATGTGAACGATGTGATGATGATTTATACCGGCGCATGGGTATAAAGGTCACCCCAGCATTTGGCTTTTGCATGCAATCTTTATTTTCCTTCAGGCTAAACTTCACAATTCTCAGTGTTAATTTACACTTAATATCTAAAGAGGGACCCCACAGTTGGTCTTTGTTCAAATTTAAGTTGTCTGCACTCCTAATGTCTTTGTAGACTTCAGATTTAAATTGAGTCTAACGCCTCGTTCTGAGTCTGGATTTAACATCTAAACTTGCTCTAATTCTATAGACTCTGTGTAGGGTTTTTTAATCCTTCACACTGATTTAAAGAGGACCCCCAGGATCAGTCTGGACATGAAGAGTTCCTGGTGCTAGTCAACTAAACTGACCTCCAAACTGCAGGAGCAGTCTGGACTTTAGATCTGAACAGAGACCCTTTTACCGCTCCAGACTTCTGAAACCAAATTGCTCACCTAGATTGGCAGCCTAAGCAGAATCCAGAGGGCAGATCTGAAGTGACTCCTACACTCCAGTATGAGCTTCACATCTAAACTGAATCCTCTGCAGCAGGCAGGACTCCTTCCTAATGCAAATGAAGTTCTTCAAATTTCATCTCCAAATTCCACGACGATGGCCTGACTCATCTGAAGGCTTCCCTAAGTCCTCAGTGTGAAGGAATCCCAACCCTGACCTTTGCATCTTGAGCCTCAGCCCTAAGCTGCTCACTCAGTGCCGTCATCCCTGCGCTCTCCCTCATGGCGGCACAGCAAGGCACATCAGCACGTAGGGCTGGCCAGCTGGACGCTTGTGTGTGCCTATGCTGCACTGCGCTGTGCTGGAGCAAGCAGATTGGCTCTGAGCTCTGAGGCCAGGAACAGCTGAGCCAGAACCCTGCTGATTGGCTGTCAGCTGGCCATGAGGCTACTAACAGCTGGTCTGACATGGATCCTCTGTTTTATAGTTCATCTCCAGAGGAGCCTGCAAGTCCCAGACAGCATCTGAATTAGTCATGGGGGCTTCACTACAGGGCAGCGGGCAGGCAGGGCTGAGACTTAATTGTGCCCGTTTGTTAGGAGACACAATACAACGTTTTGTTTGTTTGAAATCCCATCATTTAGTGTTGTGGATTTGGAATTTAGTCTTACCATGCTGCAGGTGTTCATAATCAAGCATATCAGAGTGAAGATGTGACATTTATTAAAAAAAAAAATAAAAATAAAAATAAAAATAATCTTCATGCCTTGCATCCAATGATTGCTGGTGTAGGCTCCAGCTTCCTTGTAACCCTGCCCTGAATGAGCAGATTAAGAAAATGGATGGATGGATAACTGGATGGACTATCTGATATCCTGTAGAGTTGTACATGTGATAGCATTAACCCTATAATCCTATGAATGATAGTATACAGTATATTCATATGCTTTTTTACCAAATCTAAAAAATATGTCAACTCAGCTATGGTGGCACGGTGGTGCAGTGGGTAGCGCTGCTGCCTCGCAGTTAGGAGACTTGGGTTCGCTTCCCAGGTCCTCCCTGAGTGGAGTTTGCATGTTCTTGCCATGTCTGCGTGGGTTTCCTCCCACAGTCCAAAGGCATGCAGGTGAGGTGCATTGACGATTCTAAATTGTCCCTAGTGTGTGCCTGCCCAGGGATATTTTCTTGCCTTGCCCCCTGGGATTGGCTCTAGCATACCCCTGTGACCCTGTAGTTAGAATGTGGCAGGTTGGATAATGGATGGATGCACATTGTTAATCCTGTATCGTTGGCTCAACCATCAGGTGGATTCTTCTCTCCAGCACCCTTGCATTGGGGAAGTGTGATGTAGTTGGAGCACACCCTAACTGGTCACCTTTCTTAGACACGGGTACCACCACACCAGCCTGCCATTCCAAGGGGGCTTTACCCACCTTCCATTAAATGCAGAGTAGTCACATTAACCACACTACCCCAACAATGTCCAGCACCTTCAACATCTCAATCCACCCCAGCAGCCCACCCACCACAGAGACCTAAGACCACCATAGCAACTCAAAGTGACGCCTCCTTCTGGACAACACCTGGCTTTATAGGACCTGGCCTGGAAGGGGCAGAGTTAGGTGCCCTCACTGGGCATCTTCTTGGAGCTGTGGAGGTAGAAACAGGTAAGATGTTTAGCAGCAGCACACCCTCTTGTTTCAGAGTGGTATTACATACTTTAGCTGAGCCCATGAGTGAGTGTATATATATATATATATATATATATATATGTAGCAATAGTAGGGAACATGTCGAGGAGACCCTGCAGAGGTGGAGATCTGCTTTAGAGAGGAGAGGAATGAAGATCAGTAGGACCACCAAGACAGAATACATGTGTATAAACGAGAGGGAAGTCAGTGGAATGATGAGGATGCAGGAAGTAGAGTTGGCGAAGGTGGATGAGTTTAAGTACTTGGGATCAACAATACTGAGTAATGGGGATTGTGGAAGAGAAGTGAAGAAGAGAGTGTAGGCAGGTTGGAATGGGTGGAGAAGAGTGTCAGGAGTGATTTGTGATAGACGGGTATCAGCAAGAGTGAAAGGGAAGGTCTACAAGACGCTAGTGATACCACCTATGTTATATGAGTTGGTCACGGTGGCACTGACCAGAAAGCAGGAGACAGAACTGGAGGTGGCAGAGTTAAAGATGTTAAGATTTGCATTGCATGTGACGAGGATGGACAGGATTAGAAATGAGGACATTAGAGGGTCAGCTCAACTTGGACGGTTGGGAGACAAAGTCAGAGAGACGAGATTGTGTTGGTTTCGACATGTGCAGAGGAGAGATGAGGTGTATAATGAGAGAAGGATACTAAGGATAGAGCTGCCAGGGAAAAGGAAAAGAGAAAGGCCTAAGAGAAGGTTCATGGATGTGGCGAGAGAGGACATGAAGATGATGGGTGTAACAAAACAAGATGGATTGGACAGAAAGATATGGAACAAGATGATCCACTGTGGCAACCCCTAATGGGAGCAGCCAAAAGAACAAGAATATATACAGGTATATATTCCCTGTTTCCCACAGGCACAACACAGTCCCACTAAGCACAATCTCAGCACAATACTTTTTCTCTCTTAATCTTTTCTTTTCTTTCTCTTTTTTTTCTTCTCCACTCCTTCTCGGTAAGCTTTATCTCCCTCCTCCCGACTCTGGCTCATCGAGTACTCCTTTTATACGTTACCCAGAAGTCCTCCAAGTGCTTGTTGACCCACTTCTGGCAGCACTTCTGGGTGTGGTGAAAGGATCGCTCATACATTTATTACACTATAACTTATTAAGTTTATTACATAGAAAATCACCCGAAAAATCCAGGACCATCAAGAAGTGTGCGAACTGATGACATGAAGAATCATCTTCATGCTGAACTGGAATCGTCCCCACATGAATCAAAGTCATCCAGACAATCTGGATCTGCATAATTAGATGTGGACCACCCTGTAGTGTCCAGGGGGAGGTAATGTTCTGCCCACGCGTGCTCCCCTGGTCCTCTCAGTGAAGAGGCGTCCTGACCAGCCATCTGTGACAATATATATATAATGTCCAACCATAAATATCCAAACCGTATCACAGAACGTTTGCCTCTCTCTATATATATGCAGTGCCATCCACAATGTTTGGGACACAGCATTGGCAGGTCTGTTAAAGCCATTGTCATGTTTAGGACTTTGTCTCATATCCCAGCATGTAATGACCGCTTGACTTCTGTGATACATCAACATCTCCAGGTGCTGAGGATCTTCTTTGGTGATGTTCTGGCAACACTCTAATGCAGCCATCGTCAGCCATCTTTTAAACTCCTGTGTGGCCTCAAGTGTATGTTTAGCTCCTTATCTTGTTGTAGGATGAAGCTCCATCCAGCGAGTTTGGACACATTTATTGAACAAGCAGATCAGATGTTTGTATACACCTCAGAATTCACTGTGCGACTGTCATCAGCAGTTCCATCATCAATGAAGAGAAGTGTGCCAGGACCTGTGGCAGCCTTACATTCCCAAGCCATAACATTAATCGCCATGTTTAACAGATGAGGTGGTCTGCTTTGGATACCTTTTGTTGTTGCCATCACTCTTATGAGGTTCACCTTTGTCTCATCTGTCCACAAGACCTTGTCCCAGAATTCTGTGGGCTCTTGGAAGTCATTTTACTCAAACTGTAATCTGGCCATCCTGTTTGTGTGGTTGGCACCTTGCAGTGAGTCCTCTGTGTTTCTGTTCATGAAGTCTTCTGCTGATAGTCATCTCTGACACATCCACATCGGCCCCCTGAAGACTGCGTCTGATTTTGTCGCACAGGCGTTTGGGGCTTTTTCTTGACCACAATGAGGATTCTTCTGTCCCCAGCAGTGGAGGTCTTCCTTGGCCTAGCAGTCCCTTTGTGATTACTGAGCTCACCAATGTGTTCCTTCTTCTTCATGCCATTCCAGACAGTTGGTTTCGGCCATCTTAAGGTATTACTGATGTCTTCAATGGTTTTATTCTTCGTTCTCAGCCTCATAATGTCTTCTTTGGCTTTCAATGTCACAGCTCTTGTCCTCATGTTCAACAATGGCAACTACAGACTCTAAAGGATTGAAGCAAACTGAAGTATCTTATGAAGTAATGAACCCCACTTGAGGAATCACAAACACCTGTGACACCAATTGTCCCAAATATTATGTGGTCCTGAAAATCGGGCAGGTGACCAAAATGTCTGCAAATCCCCTTAAATGAGTCTCCAATGTGCACTTTAATCACATCTGAATCGTTCGATTTGTAATTTTGAAGTGTGGAGCCGAGGCACAAATCAAGGAAAAAAGGGTCAAACATTAGAGAAGGCGCTGTATATTGACATATATGGAAGGCTTTCCACCACATTTTGGAGTGTCTCTGTGGAAATTTCTGCCCATTAATTTCGGAGGTTGAATGAGAAGACGTGGCTTGCAATCGGCAGTCCAGTTCATCCCAAAGCTGTCCATTAGATGGAGGTCAGGGCTCTGTGCAGGCCACCTGAGCTCCTTAATGTCCTTCTGGACCTGCCTTTGTGCACAGTCATGCTGGAACAGGAAAGTGCCTTCCTCACGCTGTTGTCACAAAGTCAGAAATGCACACAGTCGTCTAAAATGTCCTTGAATGCTGAGTACCCTTCACCGGAACCAGGGGTCCTAACCCAAACCCCTCCATCCTCCCTCTTCCACCAGACAATACAGGAGGTGCTATGAAGTCCAGAAGGTCGCCTTCTCCTGGCGTCCACCAAACACAGACTTGTCCACCAGACCTTCAGGTAGTGATTTGTGAGACATCCCTCCAGAGAACACGTTTGCACTGCTCCCACCGGTCCAAAGGCGGCGTGCTTTACACCACACCAGCTGATCATTCACCAATAGAAAAACAGTAAGCGCTAGAGCCCGCCCACTCAACTTTGATGAATAAAAGTGACAGTTTTCATTTCGGGGCTTACTTCATGCTGCGCGCTGTGTCACTGAAATAAAGAAATAGGCACCCAAAACATATATTTTGTGACACGTTTAATTATTGTAGCTCATATTTCATGTTGTTATGTATTTATTGTCACATTTCACAGTATTTATTTGT